>NC_064643.1:95347151-95649651 GCF_023864345.2 Schistocerca serialis cubense
CACTTACTTCGACATTCCGACGGTAGCCAGCCCTCTTCCCATTTCGCTTTGCCATGGTAGGTTTCTTGTCAACAGCAGCAGATTTTATACTAATCAGATTCTTCTTAGAGCATGATAATATAATTGCTCCGTACTTAACAATCACATACAAACGCTAGCTCGACGAAAGACTCGTATCAAACGACTGGAAAACTGCACAGGTCACACCAATATTCGAAAAAGGAAATACCAGTAATCCGATGAATTATGGACCCTTATAACTGACACCTATTTACAGTAGGATTTTGAAACATAACATACTGTGTTCGAGTATTATAAACTGCCTCGAGGAAAACGATCTGTTGATACACAGTCAGCATGGACTGAAAAAACATCGTTCTTGTAAAACACTACTAGCTCTTTATTCTCATGAAGTAACGAGTGTTATCGACAGGGGATCTCAAATCGATTCCACTCCACGTTTCCCGATTTCCATGAGGCTCTTGATGCCGTTCCTCACAAACGACTTCTAATCAAAATGCGTTTGTATGGATTGTCGTCGCAGCTGTGTGACTGGATTCGTCATTTCCTGTCAGATAGATCATAGTTCGTTGTAACTGACGGAAAGACATCGAGTAAAATACAAAAAGTGACACTGGTGTTCCCCAAGGAAGTGTCATACGCCCTCCGCTGTTCCTCATTTATGTAAATGCTTCAGTTGACAATCTGAGGAGCCATTAGGACTGTTTGCAGCTAATGCCTTTATTTACCGCCCAGTGATGTTATCAGAAGATCAAAATCTATTGCAAAATGATACAGACAAGGTATCTGGAAGGTGTGAAGTGTAACAATTGAGCCTAAATAGTGAAAAGTATAAGATCATCCAGGGAGTAGTAAAAGGAATCTGTTAAATTCAGGTTACATGATAAATCTCACAAATCGGAAGGCTCTTAATTCGACTAAATTCCTAGGAATTACAATTACGTTAAATCTGTGCGATGACATACATAACAAACTAAAGACTGCGTTTGACAGAACAGAACATGCACCAGGTCTACTAAAGAGACTGCTTACACTACGTGCGTCCATCCTCTGGTCCAGTATTCCTGTACGGTATGTTAATCTTGCCAGATAGGATTGACAGTGAACAGAGAAAATGTTCAAAGGAGGACAGCTCGTATATTAATAATTTTTACTTATGGACCGCCTGACAGCAACTGATAAAACACAATTTTAGTGCCATACGCGTTTCGCCTTTATTTTCTGCAAGGCATCATCAGTGGCAGGTTGCGTGGACAATTTCCTACATATTACGCTCCTGTTGCATTTTTGGTGTTGTTCTTCTTCTTATGAACGCCAATTTGCGGTTTTTAGTGTTGTGGAATGGGGAAAAAAACCGCAAATTGGCGTTCATAAGAAGAAGAACAACACCAAAAGTGCAACAGGAGCGTAATATGTAGGAAATTGTCCACGCAACCTGCCACTGATGATGCCTTGCAGAAAATAAAGGCGAAACGCGTATGGCACTAAAATTGTGTTTTATTCAGTTGCTGTCAGACGGTCCATAAGTAAAAATTATCAATATACCGTGATATTACACGCAACTGAGGAAGACAGGACTGTAAAAGTTGAAGAGGACAGCTCGTTTTGCATTGTCGCGAAATAGAAGAGATGGGGTCATGGATATGGTACACGAGTTGAGATGGCAATAAGTAAAGCAAAGGTGTTTTCCGTTGCGGCAAGATCTTGTCACGAAAGTCATTCTATGAACACTCTTCCACGCAGTTAAATCTTAATTTCAGAGTAGACATGTAGATGCATAATGGTTCCCTTGCCCAAGAGAGACCAAAACTTTTCCGCGAAATGAGATTGTGGTGGGGGCCGTGGGCCGGCGCTGGAGGGAAAGTGTCGTTCTAAACTGAAGCCTATCTCACGTGTTTTGTAAATATTAAGTGGAGGCTCTCCATGCCCACAGTTGCATGGTGACCATTCAAAAATATCTGTTACCTCCACTTTGATTAGTATCTAAAAAGAATTACGCTGAAAATGCACCGATTTATTTTCGGTTAGCTTATTATTAACCATTTGTAACTTTCAGACAATCGTCATGAGTGGCCAATTTTGAGTGAAATCTTCTCATTCCTCTGGTTTCCCTGTTAAGATTTGCTTCTTTTGCCACACACAGTGTCAGCTCTCTAACATGTTGTGCAGACACAATTGCGAGAGAATTCTGAAACAGTGGTTTATTAAGTTTATTAAGTGAGGAACTTACGAAAAGTAAGGTCAGTAACTTATTAAAGAGGCAGACCCTAGGTACAAAATAAGCATTGAAACTTCTACGTTTTTTACTTAAACTGCTGAACTCAAATGAACCTACAGTCTCTTTGCTTGTTTTTATCATTACAACAGTGACCTACAGAATTTTCCCTGACAAATATAACTCAAACTTATCCTATTCATTTATGACCCACAATATACAAAGGCAATGCAGTCTGGCTGCAAATAATTAACACAAAAGAATGGCCCTGAACTAGAAGAAATCATAACAATAACCTGCACTTTTTCATAAGTCACTTGCCTCACAGAAAATCTTCATGACACGAACTACAGCAAATACAGCAAGCAGCAACTACAGTCAGCTAAATAAAAAGATTCTAACTACTGTAGGCTCTAACAATTAATAGGCGAGTAGTTAGCAAAGGAAAGATTTTGTTGCAGAGCAAACAATGTACTCAGCAGATTTTACCGTCCATAATTCCATTACCCAAACATTAGCAAATACATCCATCTTCATTTTACAATCCATGTACACCCAGTACTAAATCTCCATGACAGACACAGGTCCAAATCGTCCATTCGCACTAATACTGGACCTCCATCACTGCTAACTATTGACTCTCAAGTCCGTCCAACCACAGAGTCTCTTAGCGAGGGCGCAGAGTGCGGTCAGTGATATTAATGCAGTCTATAGCGCTGCCAACATACAAACTTATAAACAAGCTACTTACAGCGTATATTATCTTATGTTGTTCCAAAACCCATACCAATTCTTGTTTCACCAGCTATCGATGGCCCCTAAAAATTACATTCTTTCATCAAATACGTTTGCAGTTAGTGGATTAACACGGCAGATAATAAATTTTTGCATAATAACCATTTGGTAAAATACTGTCCTCTGTGGCTGCTACCATTTGCCGAAATCTCATTTCGATATCTCAAACTGTTTATGAAACATGAGGAATATTGTGGACATTTCATTCTGTATTCATCGCTGCCGCGGCGCGATCGCGAATGAGTGTTCTACATCAGTTCATTTTCTCGAGACTGGTGATAGATGGGGACCTCCACCCATGTCTAAAGAAAAATTCGATAAGTTAGCCATATTTCATACCCAGCAACATACTATGTAATTTGCACCAAACGCAAAATCATAGTGAGTCCCATTCTTCATCGTAAACTTTTTCGAATTTCGCAGTGTGTTACTTCCGTGCAAATATCACAATAATTATGACCATTAACGAAATGATGGACACATTATGAACCTGACACATAAATCAGTAAGTAAGGCAAAAATTATTTTTTTTTTTTTTTTTTTACCAAATAATTTCTGTGAAACCGTTTGAGAAAGACTGCCACGCGCCGTGCGCCGACTGGCCAAAATCTGGCTAACACAGCCGACCTTCCATTCCGAACAAACGAATAAACTGGCCCAGCTCCGGACGCAAACTGGCCACGGTGCATCGTCCACCTTATCCTGAGCGAACTTCTAGCATCTGGACGGTAGATGTGCTTCTTATTTATAAAAATTTAAAAAAAAGGATGAGGGGCGCTATACTCGTTGCAGGTCCTCCGCTCTCGGACGCCAATTCCATCGTTTTCTTTTTTAGAGAATAGAGTTGTCCATTGTTCGGAGTGTTCGTTTTCGTCCACCTTTACCCTGCTGGCTAATAGGGGACATAGTGTGTGGGCAGTTGGCGAGGTGTCCTTGGAGCGGCCGCGGTGGTCCCGCCAGGACCGCAAAGACAGCACTGACGCAACTCTGACGCAACACAGCACTCGACACCGCCAGGGAAAGTCATTAGCCGCGCTGTACTCCGTCTGCACAGCCGCAAGCCGGCAGCTCAGCTGTCTCAGCGGACATGCTTGGCCGGCCAGACACGTGGGAAAGGTGAAGGTATCGCCCCTTCAACTTAGCTACCTATATAAACTTGATCGCTTTGGCTGCTTATACTAACCTTCCCAAAACCGATAACGGTAAATTTGAGTCGCCAACTTCACTCTAAAATGTTTACACAGTGAGACTAATGTAATTCAAGAACTAGGCCTCTTTCACTACACATTTTCCGAGGATTTTTTGTTCGCTGCCGCCGGCCGGAGTGGCCGAGCGGTTCTAGGCACTACAGTCTGGAACCGCGCGACCGCTACGGTCGCAGGTTCGAATCCTGCCTCGGGCATGGATGTGTGTGATGTCCTTAGGTTAGTTAGGTTTAAGTAGTTCTAAGTTCTAGGAGACTGATGACCTCAGAAGTTAAGTCCCATAGTGCTCAGAGCCATTTGAACCAATTTTTGTTCGCTGCCACACACACACACACACACACACACACACACACACACACACACAGTGTGTAAGGTTCTTATACGATTTCTGCTATTGTAAATAAGCCACCTCTACTGTACTGGGATATAAGATGAACATCAACAAAAGCAAAACGAGGATAATGGAATGTAGTCGAATTAAATCGGGTTATGGCGCGGGAATTAGATTAGGAAATGAGACGCTTAAAGTGGTCAATGAGTTTTGCTATTTGGGGAGCAAAATAACTGATGATGGTCGAAGTAGAGAGGATATAAAATGCAGACTGACAATGGCAAGGAAAGCGTTTCTGAAGAAGAGAAATTTGTTAACATCGAGTATAGATTTAAGTGTCAGGAAGTCGTTTCTGAAAGTATTTGTGTGTATGGAAGTGAAACGTGGACGATAAATAGTTTAGACAAGAACAGAATAGAAGCTTTCGAAATGTGGTGCTGCAGAAGAATGGTGAAGATTAGATGGGTTGATCACATAACTAATGAGGAGGTATTGAATAGAATTGGAGAGAAGAGAAATTTGTGGCACAATTTGACTAGAAGAAGAGATCGGTTGGTAGGGCATATACTGAGGCATCAAGGGATCACCAGTTTAGTATTGGAGGGCAGCGTGGAGGGTAAAAATCGTAGAGATGAATACACTAAACAGATTCAGAAGGATGTAGGTTGCAGTAGATACCGGGAGATGAAGAAGCTTGCACAGGATAGAGTAGCATGGAGAGCTGCATCAAACCAGTCTCAGGACTGAAGATCACAACAACAACAACAACTGTACTGGGACAAAGATGAATGAGTGCCCTGCGCGAGTAGTGAATAAGATCCTTGACTGTATTTGATTCTATCTGTGGCTGACATGCTACTCAGTCAGTCGTGCAGCGCTATGACATTCTTATTGGAGGCATAGTAGTGTGCAGTTTAGTTTTTCGAAGAATAATATCTGTTTTCTGTGATTCTGGGAGAAGCTACCAATAATATCATGGAGATCAATACCGATACACAATGTTTTTTTGGTTCATTTTATTGATGGAGAATATTTTGGAGGAATTTTAAATGTATGTTTGCGGTTTCTTTGTAATGAGAGATTTTTTAAATTATTAGTCTTCTTATGTTGGCAGTCTTTTTGTCAATAATAAGGCTTTGATTTCTCAAAAAAGATTTTCCTTAAAGCAAAATCCAACTCCGTGATTCACCGCACAATTCTGAAATTTTATCGTGTCTGCGTTGCACCTTACTCGACACGCAGCAAACCGATTATTTTTGACAAAAAAAGTTAGAGTAGATTATTTATCTTTAACTGCTGCATCGACTGATTCGTATTTGCTTTCAATACTGTCAGTACTACAGACACAAAAACAACGTCTGAACAAGAGGTACGCCACTTCTGTTGGCTGGCTGGCTCTGAGCACTATGGGACTTAACATCTATGGTCATCAGTCCCCTAGAACTTAGATCTACTTAAACCTAACTAACCTAAGGACATCACACAACACCCAGCCATCACGAGGCAGAGAAAATCCCTGACCCCGCCGGGAATCGAATCCGGGAACCCGGGCGTGGGAAGCGAGAACGCTACCGCACGACCACGAGATGCGGGCCACTTCTGTTACAGGGTAGATTTCACCTTCCATTCTTGAGCAAACAGTGGCGCAGTCCGGTTTGTCAGGTGTCGTGGTAGCGAGCACATTAATTTTCAGTGAACAGCGTTGGTAATTTCACACAGTTATTTTCTTCCGAGTAGAGCAATAATTTATTTTTGGTGGATATTCTTAATCTAAAATTGCACCTCATATCATGCATCGTATATAATATGCTATGGTAGTTTCACTTACACAGTTTTCTTTGAGTACACTATTAGTTTCTTTTGGCTTTTAATTCATTTCAAATTTTGCATTTCATGAAGTTTTAAAATTTATTTCACGACACTGTTCACGTGCGTCCGTCCCTATGGGTAAGTGGTCAGCGTGACGGATTACCGTCCTACGGGCCCGGGTTCGATTCCCGGCTGTATCGGAGATTTTCTCCGCTCATGGACTGGGTGTTGTCTTCATCATCATTTCATCCCCATCCGGCGCGCAGGCCGCCCAATGTGGCGTCGAATGTAATAAGACTTGCACCAAGGCGGCCGGACCTGCCCGGCAAGGGGCCTCCCGGCGAATGACGCCGAACACTCATTTCGTTTCCATTGTTCACATGTGCAACACACTGCCAAACAACAGTCAGTTGCGCTCAGCAACTGAAAACGGTATCTGATCTACAGGGTATATGATGAGAAAGTTTTCGAAATCAATACATTCACTTTTCTCTTCTCAATATTTCGTAGAAAGCTTACAACTAGAATGCAGCGACAACACAAAATGCCCTACATCACTTTAAAGGAAGGAATAACAATTATTAATAAAGCCACGCCACTAAAAGTTAAGAGTGAAACTCTGCTATGAAATTTAAATTCAAAGTTACACTATAAGATTAATGACCAGCAGTGCCTGCCTTCTTAAGTCACGTGGCTGCTAAAACTTTGCAAAGTCTCAGCAACGCCCTGAGTAACTCACAGAAACCATGTAACTATGGATCCTGCAGTCCTTTGCCGAAGAGGTCTCCTCCAGCGCACGTCAATTTCACTGCACAGCTGTCTTCTTAAAATTAAAACTGAACTTCGCCCGAGCACGTCACGAGAGCCCAACGGTACCGACAGGCCGCCGTGTCATCCTCAGCCCACAGGCGTCGTTAGATGCCGATATGGAGGGCATGTGGACAGCACTCCGCTCTCCCGGCCGTTTTGTTAGTTTAGGAAACCACGAATATTACGTTTAAATAAGAAAGTAACACTTGTCAGGTGCTGATTCACATCCGTTCGGCGTTTCGAGCCAGTCTCTGAGTTCCCAGTGCTGCTACGGTTCCGTAACAACTCCAGGTTCTGCACAGGCTTCGTAGTATACCTTGTCCCGAGAACTTAACTTTGCTATGTGCCACATTCCCCGGGCACTTCCACCTGACCACAAAGGTAAACTCATATCAGAGAATGACCTGTACATATCTGACCGTTATGTTCAGATTAACGGCCCACTAAATGAACCATGTGCCGTACTTGGACTGTTGACATTTTTAAAAACATCGGGAATCCGATGTATCGATATCTAAAAAAGTATCTTTATCGGCTCTCGGTATACCGACGGAAAAAGAATCGACGTACCCGGCTATGAAAATATTGACTGCACATTGTGTATATACTGCTGGTTTTATAGCTGTATATTTAAATATTGATGTATTATTAGATATTCTGTACATCAACAAGCTAGCAGCCTGCATATCCCCCTTAAAGCAAGAATTGAAAGGAAAACGATGCACATTCACGCTTTGCGATAACCACTATGCTAACAATGGTAACTGCATGTAAGTGGCGCAATAAAAAGTGTCCGATAGGTCCGCCGTTTGCTTTAGTCACATATCAGATTTGTCTGGAACACTTCATGTCGACTTCCCTGGGTTTTTTTATTGTTTATTTTTTTTTTATTTTTTTTTTTTTTATTTTTGTCCCCCTGCCAACAGCAGCGACCAGTTACGCCCACACGATAGTTCAGCCTGTTCAGCCTGAGAGCTAGTTGGCCTCTGTAATAAAAAACTGAGTGGGGGGATAAACGAACTTGAACGGAAGTCATGTGACGTCCGCATCGACCAAACACAACGAACAAAACGAAAAAAAAATGGAGACAGCGTCTGCAATGTAAGCAGGAGAGCCCGGGTTCGAGTCTCGGTCGGGGCACACATTTTCACCTGTCCCCGTTGATATATATCAACGCCCTTCAGCAACTGAAGGTATTAATATATAATTCTAATTGCGGTCTAAAGTTTAGAGTTAAACTGATTCTCTGGTGAATCTCCGCTGTTAGGAATCTGAAATGTAAATCCCTTGGTAAAATTAATTTACCGGTACAAGAAACACAACTGCGACCAAGAATACGCATCTGGCAGCTGCTATCTTTCCGCACTCTTGCTGTCGCTCCAAAGAATGCTAAACGATAAAACATGGAATAAATAAATTTCTCAGCTTCATGCTACAATTAAAGAAAAAAATGGCACACTCTGCAGACTGAATGAAAATAAAATAATCTCTCATTTCATGTTATTTTGTAAAGGAGACATAACTGCTTAGAACAAACTGAGTATATTCTTGAAATAATAATTCTGGCACTGCGCCTCATATAATTAAGCTTTCTAAGTGTCGACAGCCCTAGCTTAGCGCAAATATAAACAAGCCAGTCCAATCGGATACTCCACACGCATCAGTTCTCTGCGTACTGCTTTTCCCAGACCTCAAAGCTCAGCTTGGAAGTTCTTCAAGGACGATATGTTACACATTTTTTCCACAAAATATTAATAGAAAGGATTTTACCCACTTGTCGTTAATCCATCATTCAGTAATGATTTGAAATTAATATTTTCCAACTTATATTTGCAATTAATATTTTAGTGGTGAATAAAAAAACTTGAGTAGCTCGACCTTACAATCGTTGTTCTTTCTCGAGCATCACAGGATCGCTGTGTTGCCAGAATTTGAGGTACTACCTGGAAAGCGAAATGCTTGCATGGGCAGGATGGCAACACTGTCGTGTTTACGTCCGAGAAGCGGTGAGGGGATGTTTAGTAATAGGGATGCCGCGTTGGTGAAGCAAGGCCAGCTCTTCGCGGAAACTCGACAGACGTCTCGTACACATGCCGCACAAACTAACAGCTTGCAGCACTGTGGAGTAGAGAAACAGCTGGAACTGCGGGACACCTGTGAGTTTCATTACCTTGTGTCCCAATCAATCAAATTGTTGCCTGCAGAGCTTGTTGCCACAGACCGGACGGCGATGATAAAAGAACAGTGTGCGGGCAGGCGGTGCGCCAGGTAATACCTTGCCAGCTCTCGTCGGAGCGTAAAGCTTGTGAAATGTCCAGACCGCATTTGAAAAAATTCAGTGCGACACTTGTCACCGTGGCGAGAAGGTTGTCGCTCTGGCTTCTGACCCAGAAAGCAGGACACACAATGATTGGATGGTGCCTAAAAAAAAGTAGAGAGTCTTGGAGATTGGTCGAAGTTTTCCTTGAAAAGGAAGCGTGGGTGGTGTGTTCGCATTGGTCTGAGCTGCAACTTTTTTCGACAGTGGCAGTTTGCTTCCAAACAGTTAGTACTTTCTTTAACGTGGACAAATTAGAGATTGGCTAGTGGGCGAATAAACTTTTCAGCACCCCTATAGGGTGCTCATCTAACAAACTTTCTTCTTGCCAAATTGGTATTCTTAGCAGAAGAACCCGGAGAGGCGTCTTGGTGTAGTCATAAAAATGCAAAAGGAAAATAAAGGCATGATTTAGACTGATAAGCCAAAAACGTTATGACCACTGCCCACCATGACGTTGGATGCCGGATGGTGATGTTGCTCTGTTTGGGCTGCATGGCACTCCGCTCCGATATCTGCGGCTACTTAGGTCGAGGAGACCTTTACGTGGGCTCTTCTTGATTTCACTGAGACACCTCTTCGTCTACCGAGATTTCAGTCCACATTATGATAACGCAGATTTATGGTAAGTGTAAGTTCAGGCTGCCAAAGCGAGTAACGGACGAGAATGACGAGGCAGTGGTAAGCGCATTTCTGTCTAAAGTTAAGGCGACCTTGTGAAGAATCACGTTTTGATCGATAGCTCACTCATGATTCAGCTATTTGGGGTTCTTGGATGTGTTTTGCTTTATCCCGCAAAGATCGATGCAGTCGTCATGTCCGATACGGAACTGTGTGAGTCCGACGGAGTGCTGGTTAATTACTAAATTCTTTTCACTACCACTTCCCCTGCACACTTCACCGCTCAGTTGTTGTTGTTGTTGTTGTGGTCTTCAGTCCTGAGACTGGTTTGATGCAGCTCTCCATGCTACTCTATCCTGTGCAAGCTTCTTCATCTCCCAGTACCTACTGCAACCTACATCCTTCTGAATCTGTTTAGTGTATTCATCTCTTGGTCTCCCTCTACGATTTTTACCCTCCACGCTGCCCTCCAATGCTAAATTTGTGATCCCTTGACGCCTCAAAACATGTCCTACCAACCGATCCCTTCTTCTAGTCAAGTTGTGCCACAAACTTCTCTTCTCCCCAATCCTATTCAATACCTCCTCATTAGTTACGTGATCTACCCACCTTATCTTCAGCATTCTTCTGTAGCACCACATTTCGAAAGCTTCTATTCTCTTCTTGTCCAAACTGGTTATCGTCCATGTTTCACTTCCATACATGGCTACACTCCATACAAATACTTTCGGAAACGACTTCCTGACACTTAAATCTATACTCGATGTTAACAAATTTCTCTTCTTCAGAAACGATTTCCTTGCCATTGCCAGTCTACATTTTATATCCTCTCTACTTCGACCATCATCAGTTATTTTACTCCCTAAATAGCAAAACTCCTTTACTACTTTAAGTGTCTCATTTCCTAATCTAATCCCCTCAGCATCACCCGATTTAATTTGACTACATTCCATTATCCTCGTTTTGCTTTTGTTGATGTTCATCTTATATCCTCCTTTCAAGACACTGTCCATTCCGTTCAACTGCTCTTCCAAGTCCCTTGCTGTCTCTGACAGAATTACAATGTCATCGGCGAACCTCAAAGTTTTTACTTCTTCTCCATGAATTTTAATACCTACTCCGAATTTTTCTTTTGTTTCCTTTACTGCTTGCTCAATATACAGATTGAATAACATCGGGGAGAGGCTACAACCCTGTCTCACTCGTTTCCCAACCACTGCTTCCCTTTCATGCCCATCGACTCTTATAACTGCCATCTGGTTTCTGTACAAATTGTAAATAGCCTTTCGCCCCCATGTATTTTACCCCTGCCACCTTCAGAATTTGAAAGAGAGTATTCCAGTTAACGTTGTCAAAAGCTTTCTCTAAGTCTACAAATGCTAGAAACGTAGGTTTGCCTTTTCTTAATCTTTCTTCAGTAGTTGTAATTAATTAAATGTGTTTTAAGAATTTTGTGTTCCAATGTTCTCTTATGTCCATTGCTTCGGAGAAACTGTTTTATTGATACACTGATGAGCCAAAACACTTGTTTGTCTATCTTTGGAACGAAATGCATCACCGATTCTGTGCATCAGAGATCAGACAGTTTGTTGGTAGGTTTGTGGAGGTATGTGACGTTAGATGTTTACGCACAAATTACGTAATTCGCGAAAATAAGGGGCCGCTGATTTGCGTACGCAGTGATGGCACCTGATAGCGACCTGGATGGGTTCCATAGGATTTTCATGAGGCAAATTTTGTTGCCGAGACATCAACGTGAGTTTACTGTAATGCCCCTCAAACCACTGAAACATGTGATTCTTCAATTTCTCCAGGCGTATTTTGTAGTGTCGGCAGACTTGCCAACACTACGCACACTAATTTAAAGAGGCGGCCAAGATGCACGCGCTAACTCACGCAGGCGGCGTTAGGTCTGAAACAGGATACGTAATGAATGCTATAAAGAAAAGTACGTAGCTGCTGGAATACTTAACTTTAATCCATCATTTGTATACAGCGTTCTTGATGATACAAGTGAGACTCTCTCTAGATAAATGCAATATAATGCTAATGGCGCCTTGCTAGGTCGTAGCCCTTGACTTAGCTGAAGGCTATGCTAACTAGCTGCTCTGCAAATGAGCGAGTCTTCGTCCGTGTAGTCGCTAGCAAAGTCGCCCGTACAACTGGGGCGAGTGCTAGTAAGTCTCTCGAGACCTGCCGTGTGGTGGCGCTCGGTCTGCGATCACTGACAGTGGCGACACGCGGGTCCGACATGTACTAATGGACCGCGGCCGATTTAAAGCTACCACCTAGGAAGTGTGGTGTCTGGCGGTGACACCACATATTTTATGACGAAATAAATGTCGGGTGAACAGCCTGGTATGAGTGTGCGCTGATGTACAGTACATCAGTGCACCTGATGATGGCAACGTGGTCGATTGCCGAAATATTGTGTCCTATGCACACTCATACCAGGCTGTTCACCCGAGATTTATTTCGTCACTGTAACATGTTTCTGACTCCGAGACACGAACAGTTATACTGCTGAAAGATGACATCGCCTCGCGGAAGACATCAAGCATGAGGGGATGTACGCGGTTCGCAGCAGTCAGCGTGTCTTCGATTACCACCACAGCGCCCATGCAAGCGCAGGAGAATGTCTCCCGCAGCATAACACTGCTCCCACCAGCCTACGTCCGTGGCGCGCTGCACGTTTCGAGCCGCCGTTCACCTCCATGATGGCGTTTGTGGAGACGACCATCGACTTAGAGTAACAAAATGTGATTCTACTGAAGAGCCGACACGTTTCCATTGTCTGACGGTAGAATCCCGATGGTCCCGTGCCCACTGCAATCGCAACAGACGATGTTGTTGCGTCAACATGCGAACACGTAGGGATGGTCTGCTGCCGAGCTCCATGTTCAACAATGTGCTGTGAACGGTGTTGCCGAAACATTTGTGCGTACACCAGCGTTGTGGTTTTTCGACAGAGATGCCACACATCGCACATCTATCCTACGTTACAGAGCAGACGAGAGTCCGAACCCCACGTTCTGAGAAGAATCGTGGACGTCCTTCTACCTTTTTCCGCATATGCTCACGACAGTATCACGTGAACATTCGACCAGCTTCGCCGTTTTCGAAATACTCGTTCACAGGCTCCGTGTAATAATAATCTGCCCTTTGTCACAGTCGCTTGTGTCAACGGATTTCCCCATTTGCAGCCCAAATCTTCGCTAGGGTGATCCACCGTCCCTGTCTGCTCCACATACATATTTTTGTTACCGTGTCACGTGCTCGCAACGCCACCAGGCGGTATCCAACATGGCGGTGGGCAGTGATCATACAGTTTTAGTTCATCGGAGTAAATCATGTCTTTCTTTTTCTTTTCATTTTTACAACGACAAATTATGTTCAAAGTAAACCTCTCTGAGATTTCAACAGGTAGAAGAATCCCTTAACTATTTATTGCTGTTGATTTTGGCAAGGACCACACCCACGACTCATTTCTTAGGACCATCAATTTCCAAATCGTTTTCTTTGCACACAGTTTGGCACATCACATCTGTGTCGGTGCGTGCTGATCTGCATATCCAGAAGGCTCATTCGATCCACATCAGCCAAGCGGTTCTAGGCGCTTCAGTCTGGAACCGCGCGACCGCTACGGTTGCAGGTTCGAATCCTGCCTCGGGCATGGATACGTGTGATGTCTTTAGGTTAGTTAGGTTTAAGTAGTTCTAAGTTCTTGTGGACTGATGACCTCAGATATTGAGTCCCATAGTTCTCAGAGCCATTTGATCCACATCAGAGACACTGTTTCCACTTAGCCACAGCCCAATGGTGTCTTGCACACCTCTCTGCGCGTTACTAAATGAAGCGCCCTTTTAGAACAAGAGTAGAAACGGGACGTAGAACACCCCTCACCTAGACTACTGACAACGCTTCTCTGGCAGTATCTATAAAACTACCCTCCCACGTGATGTAGCTATTTACTTATCTACAACTACAAACCTATTCCACACTCCTGCGACCGAAGTTATTTACTTGTTCCATTTCGTATCAAAAATGGTTCAAATGGCTCTGAGCACTATGGGACTTAACATCTGAGGTCATCAGTCCCCTAGAACTTAGAACTACTTAAACCTAACTAACCTAAGGACATCACACACATCCATGCCCGAGGCAGGATTCGAACCTACGACCGTATCGGCAGAGCGGTTCGAGGCTGAAGTGCCCAGAACCGCTCGGCCACTCTGGCCGGCCATTTCGTATCGCTTTGCATCGTTACGCTTACTTATTTAAACAAGCAGCACACCACAAATACCTTCTACCACTACTATTATTTCCTTACCTTTCCCCTCTCAAACAGAGCGAGAGAAAAACGGTGTCGGTATACACTCGCACGAGTCCTAATTTCTCTTCTTGCCTTCACGGTAATTACGTGGGATGTAAGTTGGCGGCAGCTGAATCGTTCAGCAGTCAGTCTCAAATGCCGCTTCTCTAAATTTTCTGAATACGTTTTAGTGTAAAAAACGTGGTCTTCAATCCAGGGATTCCATTTTGAGTTCGCAGAGACTGTCTTGACACTCGTGTGTTGATCGAACTTACCGGTAACAAATCTTGCAGCTTGCCTCTGTACTACTTCGATGTCTTCCTTTAATCCGACCTGGTGGGGATCCCAAACAATCGACTGTTACTCAAGAATCGGTGGCACTAGCGTTCCATGTGCTGTCTCCTTTACAGATAAGCCACGCTTTCCAAAAATTCTCCCAAGGAACCGAGCCGTAGATTGCTGCTCAACCTGCCCTTCGCATAATTTATGTTCTGTATGTAGGGAACAAGAGCGGTCACACTTCCCAGGATCACTGCTGACGTTCCCCTTGTCTCTGATGAACACTCACCGTACACGACAACGTATTAGATTCTACAAGTTAAAACATTTTCGAAAAAAACGGCTCTGAGCACTGTGGGACTCAACTGCTGAGGTCATTAGTCCCCTAGAACTTAGAACTAGTTAAACCTAACTAACCTAAGGACATCACAAACATCCATGCCCGAGGCAGGATTCGAACCTGCGACCGTAGCGGTCTCGCGGTTCCAGACTGCAGCGCCCTTAACCGCACGGCCACTTCGGCCGGCAAAACATTTTCGAGCCACCTATATATCAGGGAACCAACCCCGTATATTTGTACCTTCGTTAACAATCATTAGCGGGGCACTATGTCAAACGCCTTCCAAATATGCAGGAATATGGAAACTGCCTGTTGCCCTTTATCCACGGTTCGCAGGATATCTTGCGAGAAAAGTGCAAGCTGAGTTTCGTACGAGCGATGTTTTCTAAAACTGTGCTGATTCGGGGACATAAGCTTTTCTGTCTCAAGGAAATTAGGCTTATCTCACTAGGGGTAAGATAGATACTGCCTACAGGAAAATTAAAGAGACCTTTGGAGAAAAGAGAACCACTTGTATGAAGATCAAGAGCTCAGATGGAAACCCAGTTCTAAGCAAAGAAGGGAAAGCAGAAAGGTGGAAGGAGTATATAGAGGGTCTATACAAGGGCGATGTACTAGGGGACAATATTATGGAAATGGAAGAGGAAGTAGATCAAGAGGAAATGGGAGATACGATAGTGCGTGAAGAGTTTGACAGAGCACTGAAAGGCCTGAGTCGAAACTAGGCCCCGGGTGTAGACAAGGGCGATGTACTTGAGGACAATATTATGGAAATGGAAGAGGAAGTAGATCAAGATGAAATGGGAGATACGATACTGCGTGAAGAGTTTGACAGAGCACTGAAAGGCCTGAGTCGAAACAAGGCCCCGGGAGTAGACAACATCCCATTAGAACTACTGACGGCCTTGGGAGAGCCAGTACTGACAAAACTCTACCATCTGGTGAGCAAGATTTATGAGACAGGCGAAATACCCTCAGACTTCAAAAAGAATATAATTCCAATCCCAAAGAAAGCAGGTGTTGACAGATGTGAAAATTACCAAACTATCAGTTTAATAAGTCACAGCTGCAAAATACTAACGCGAATTATTTACAGACGAATGGAAAAACTGGTAGAAGCCGACCTCGGGGAAGATCAGTTTGGATTCCGTAGAAATATCGGAACACGTGAGGCAATACTGACCTCACCACTTACCTTAGAACAAAGATTAAGGAAAGGCAAACCTACGTTTCTAGCATTTGTAGACTTTGAGAAAGCTTTTGACAATGTTGACTAGAATACTCTCTTTCAAATTCTAGAGGTGGCAGGGGTAAAATACAGGCAGCGAAAGGCTATTTACAATTTGTACAGAAACCAGATGGCAGTTATAAGAGTCGAGGGGCATGAAAGGGAAGCAGAGGTTGGGAAGGAAGTAAGACACGGTTGTAGCCTCTCCACGATGTTATTCAATCTGTATACTGAGCAAGCAGTAAAGGAAATAAAAGAAAAATCCGGAGTAGGTATTAAAATCCATGGAGAAGAAATAAAAACTTTGAGGTTCGCTGATGACATTGTAATTCCGTCAGAGACAGCAAAGGACTTGGAAGAGCAGTTGAACGGAATGGACAGTGTCTTGAAAGGAGGATGTAAGATGAACATCAACAAAAGCAAAACGAGGATAATGGAATGTAGTCGAATTAAGTCGGGTGATGCTGAGGGAATTAGATTGGGAAATGAGACACTTAAAGTAGTAATTGAGTTTTGCTATTTGGGGAGCAAAATAACTGATGATGGTCGAAGTAGGGAAGATATAAATTGTAGATTGACAATGGCAAGGAAAGCGTTTTTAAAGAAGAGAAATTTGTTAACATCGAGTATAGATTTAAGTGTCAGGAAGTCGTTTCTGAAAGTATTTGTATGGAGTGTAGCCATGTATGGAAGTGAAACATGGACGATAAATAGTTTGGACAAGAAGAGAATAGAAACTTTCGAAATGTGGTGCTACAGAAGAATGCTGAAGATTAGATGGGTAGATCACATAGCTAATGAGGAAGTATTCAATAGAATTGAGGAGAAGAGGAGTTTGTGGCACAACTTGACAAGAAGAAGGGACCGGTTGGTGGGACATGTCCTGAGGCATCAAGGGATCACAAATTTAGCATTGGAGGGCAGCGTGGAGCGTAAAAATCGCAGAGGGAGACCAAGAGACGAATACACTAAGCAGATTCAGAAGGATGTAGGTTGCAGTAAGTACTGGGAGATGAATAAGCTTGCACAGGTTAGAGTAGCATGGAGAGCTGCATCAAACCAGTCTCAGGACTGAAGACCACATCAATCAATCAACTTAAAATATTATCAGGAATTCTGCATAAACCGATGTTAACAGTATTGGTCTGAAATTCTGCGTGTAGGTTCTTCTACCCTTCTTATATACGTAAGTCACCTTCGCTTTTTTCCAGTCGCTTGGGACTTTGCACTGGGCGAGAGATCGCTATAAATGCAACCTAAATAGCCGGCCAGTGCCGAAGAGTACTTTCTGTAAAATCGAACTGGAAGCCCTCCAGAGGAGGTGACATTTGTTTTCAACTCCTTCAGTTGCTTCTCTGCGGTGCGGATACCATTTCCATGTCATCCACACAGAAGTCTTTGCGACGGTCAAACGATGCCTACGTCTGTGAGATGCTCCTGCGAGAACGGATTTTTAAATGCGAGATTTAAAAAATCAGCTTTCTTTCTATTATGTTCTATTTCTAAACCAAGAAGAGTGACTGAAAGAAGTCTTCGACACTCCTAGCGAACGTAAGTCGGACCAGAATTTTCCCTTGTTGTGAGCAAGATGATCTTTCGGTAACGTATGACAATGAAATTGTATGCTTCGCGAATCGATATTTTTATAGAAGCAAGAATTTCTAACGTTTCCTGTCGACATTTCTGCGTTTTTGTTTTTCTTTTTAACAGAGCGTAGAGCAATCTGTTTCATTAGCACTTTCTGAATTTGATGATGACACCACAGATGATCTTTTCATCCGTAAACCACTTTCTCAGCACATAGCTCTGAAGAGTTTCCTCATAATTACCATAAGTCCATCATTTTGGAACTAAAAAACCTCCATACACTGTCTCAGTAGGATGCTGAAAATTGCTTGTCTACTCTTCCCAGCATAAATATTCTCCTAACCTCCTTGATGGATTTGTTAAGTATAGTAACCACTGCCGCTATCAAAACTTCTTAATCACTAATCCCTGCCTCTATACCGGCAGTGCCGATAAGGTCAATCCTGTCTGTAGCTACAACGTCTAAAATATTGCTCCATATAGTTTTCGGAAAATGTGTTCACCGTTTGTTAATAAGACCGTCTGTCCGTACCACTTGCAGTGAATCTATAGACGTCCCATTCAGTACTCGGAAGGTTAGCAAATGTTCAAATGTACCTGAATTCCTAAGGGACTAAACTGCTGAGGTCATCGGTCCCTAGACTTACACACTACTTAAACTAACTTATGCTAAGAACAACACACACACCCATGCTCGAGGGAGGCCTCGAACCTCCGGCGGGAGGGGCCGCGCAGTCAGTGACATGACGCCTCAAACCGCACGGCCACTCCGCGCGGCGGAAGGTTAGCCTCCAGTCAATATGGTGCCATCGACGTATGTCCTCGCTACTGGGTATAGACGCTCTTTGAATAATTCTACAACCGATACGGCGCAATCGGGTAGCCGGTAAAAACAGACGATGATTAACTTCACCGAAGCCGGTTACTCGCGTCCCGATAGCTTCGCAGACTGAATTTCTACCTTAACACAGGCAATATTTCTGTCGATTGCAGTGACCACTCTCCCTCTTATGACGTGAAACTAGCCATTTTCGATGTACGTTCCACGTGCCGGTAAATATTTCGGAGCTTTCATTCAGCTCTCGGTTCCGAATGAGCGCTGCAGCTTTTCTGGAGGTCGGTGAATTCAGGGAATTTGTTACGAATTCCTCGGCAGTTTACTGTTGAAATCTTAACACTCGAAGTGTATTTTGTGCGCTGTCTGATTTCGCTTTCTACATATTGACTGGTGAGGGCCTCAAACTATCGTCTAGCCTTAAAAAATAATAATAAATAAATAAACAGGTGCTCTCCACAAGTACTCTGCCGCCAGAATAGCTGCTTCCTCTGTGAAGTGAACTGTTGACCTATCAAGGGGAATCCTGTAATTACTGAACTAATAACGCAGGTCCAAGTCGACAACTGTGTCTGAAGGTTCGTCGTCCGATTTTCTGTCGCAGGTGATAATGCCTACTCTTTGTTCGAATCCATGCAATTGATTTTACTGAATATTCAGTTTCCTCGTCCGTCTAAGTATCTCTCCTCCAGAAATCGCTGCACTCTCTTTTTCCGTGTAAACATCACAATAGTGAATACTAGTGTCATAGCTGCGAAAACAAACTTACCGCGTCGTCTAGTGGTTAGCGCTTTGGGATAGTAACGCCGAGGTTCCGTATTTGACTCCTCGTGACCATCTCAAAATTTTCTGTTGGAAAGGTCTGGAAATAGGCCCACTCAGCCTCGTGAGGCCAACTGAGGCGCTCCATGAATACAAAAGCACCGAAATTGAGGCGCAGACCGCCAAATTAGCTTTACATAGCAAGGCATATATCAAGCTGGATCGTCACCGTCACGTATCTTCTTCAGGAAATGCCTGGATGACGCTCGACGTTTATTTATTAGCAGCAAAAACATCAGCCGTTATTTTTTAAGCTTAGAGAGCGATATGCTTGACATATTACAACTAATGCTCTTATTCCTTGCAACATTCTAGATCAGTTCTATAGCATAATTTGGCAACAGTAGGAGTAGTACCGTTTTCTGGCCAAATTTTGTCAGGGGAATGAACAGAAGGCTCACGTTCCTTAATTAATGGGCAAAGTTCGGCTTCCTTTGTCTCTTCGTACTTTTAATTTTTTTTTCATCAGCATGTACACGATAGTCTGAAATTTTACTGTTATAAAGGAGAAGTGAACACGAATCGCAGCTATGCACTCACACAAATGGCGCGTTATGCTGTTTGACAGTAATGTTCGCACACAATCACTTTGCAACCTTTATTCACAGTGTAATGTGTATGAATCCACAGTTCGCCTAAATAAACCACTTGTCACTTTAATTTTGGCGATTCATTTTTTCGCACAAAAACTAACGCATTATTCTCTTTTTGCAAGTATGCTATTTCGTTCCACGTAATGACTCTTTCATTCTGGCACCTTTATGATATCAGATGTCATTGATGGAACCATTTTTCTAAGTTTTCTTCGCTAGACGAAGCCCAGTTGTGGGTGACAAAAATCCGATCAGTTTTTGCAAAGATGGTATTTCCTTCTATTGTTCATACTATACCATAAATTCACGTCCAACAACAGGTTTACCTATAATTGGCAGTCGCATGAGAACGAGACAGATGGGAAAAGTAAGTAAGCTGTTTATTATTTCAAAACTAATCGCTATAACTGATGATAAATTTATCGCCAATGTCTCCATGGAAAAATGTCAGCGGTTGCCTAACGAATAATAATTGCACCTCTTTGTGCCACGAAGGTCTTTCTTCAGGGCTCCAAAAATATGGAAATCGCATATGGGCTGTACTGGCCCACATGTAGCCAAGGTAGCTTCTACTACGCAGCGAAAGTTTCGCCGGTAAGGTCTTGCACATCCTGCATACAGCACCGATCTCTCCCCACGCGATTTCCATGTTTTTGGAGTCCCGAACGAAGATATTCGTGGCCGTCTGTTTGCCCTGGACGAAGAGGTGCACCCCTGGGTACAATCACGTTTCTGTAGGAAAAAGCAAACATTTGTTTTTCCACTAATGCATTGACCATCTTCTCTCTTAGTGGGATAAATGTATTAACAATTATAGTGAATACCTTTGAAACAATAAACACTTTTTTATATCTGCCTAATTTCATTTGGCTGCCCCTCATGTAGCACCAATGAATTACCTACTGTGTGCCTTTTACTTACCCTACTTTGGAGCACATACCTGACTTCCTCCACTCGGCTTCGTGTCGCTCCTTCTGTACTATGCACACCATTTACTTACTGTACTGTTGACTGTCAAAGTTTGCTTGCACATTGCGTACATTCTCTGCCGGAACTACCAAACGTTTCTGCTCCTCACGGTCTGTAAAATTAGCGACGGTAATGGCAATTGTCAAGCTCTCCACAAGGGTATTTTCCACGATCACTTTTCGTGATCGCTTTCCGTGCCTGCACTGTTAGGTAACACTGTTCGCTACCTCAAGTGGAACGTGACTGAACCTCGTCGCGAGACCCACTTAGTTTCCAACGTGGCCAGGTAACCGGTTCACCTTGCCGACTAATACAGTGCATTGTCACGTGCGGCTAGCTGCACCTGTTTTGGTCATCACTCCAGAGTTGGATTGCTGCAGTTCTCCGTTGTTGTACTCCGCTATTCATCTTTACTTCACGACTACTTCTACATCCACCATCAGCGATCTCCGTTAAATACATCTATGCCCTCCTCTGCGATTCTTTGTTGCCACCTTCGCCATTACGGTTATTAGCGAAGACTAGTGTCATAATTACGTACCTGTGCGATCCACTATATAATTGGTTCAAATGGCTCTGAGCACTATGGGACTTAACATCTGAGGTCATCAGTCCCCTAGAACTTAGAACTATTTAAACCTAACTAACCTAAGGACATCACACACATCCATGCCAGAGGCAGTATTCGAACCTGCACCATAGCAGCCGCGTGGTTCCGGACTGAAGCGCCTAAAACCGCTCGGCCACAGAGGACGGCTGTGGATCCATCCAGTTGCAAATCGTATTAATATATCATCTATTTCAGTTCTTGAGTGAAGTGATGCGAGATATATGTTCCTTTTATGAGAAGGTTATATGTTAGGTTTTGTACTTCGCAAATCAAATGACGGTAAACGTGACGAGAATGGAAAACAGTGAAAAATGTATGGAAAAATCAAGGACGAACATTTCTAACGTTAATGTTACAACAGACACTGGTTTACCCACTCTGTAATCACACAAGTCACTCAAGGCGCACAATTGTTTACACATTTTAAACCATTTCACAGATACAGATTAACAAGAGATGAAGAAAGATGAAGCTTATCACGTGGTATCGGAAACCTGAGTTTTAAATCAATTGACATATACGAAAAAATAAATTTAAAATAAATTATTGAAATTACTAAAGTAACCACGGCTATCGAAATCTATCTGTTCTTTCAATAAGGGTTCAGAATTTTTTTATAGAGGTGTACTTCCAGTTGTCCCACCAAATTTAGGTTCTAACTGTTCTGGCGTAAGAACAAGCGCCGGAACGAAGATGAAGAACGCAAGAGAAATGAAGGCGGTGAGACGACGTCGGCCAATGGTGCACTGGTTAGGACCGCACCACGACAGGAGCGGCCTCTACAGGAGGAGAATATAAGAGCCGCTCCTGCCAGCCTCGGCCGCTCAGTATCGGCTCAGTATTCGGACAGGCCTAGCGGAGAACATTGTATATAGCAAAAAGGACTCAGATTCATGTTGCACGTCGCCCATCGCTTGCGACACAATTTACTTATAATCCGTCTTGACTGCAAAAATGTTTATTCACATGACCGGTTTCATGTGACGCAGAATGTGAAGGTTGTTGTGTGTGGACGGGTTGCTCCTGTAACCGAAATTGCAGATGTGAAGGTGGTTCTAGAGGAACCGAAACCGGTCATGTGAATGAACATTTTTGCTATCAAGACAGATTATAAGTAACGTTGCATAACCAGTGATTGCGATATCGCATCAGACATTATGTCTGTTTTTGAAAAGCTTGCTACACAGCTGGAAATTGAAAGTTAAATATTGACAATCTTCTTATTTGTAATAAAAACTGTTAATGTGTCTTTGCTTGAATTATTGTATAGCATTCCGAGAACGCACCAACCTGTAGGCACGCGATACGAGACGAGTTGGCAAGACCCCACACAGACAATTGATATCGTTGTGTAGTACCATCAGATTTTTTTATCCTGTTGATAATATGTTTGGTTTCCAGCATTTGCTGTGCAATGAGTTATTTTTCAATGTGGATGAGTCCGAAAGCACTCAAGTGCTCTTGCAAATTGGTTTTGAAATTTCTGCCTGTTTTCCCTGTATAATAGGTATGACAGCAGGGGCATGATACCTTATACACTCCAGTGCAGTGTTATGGAATTTTTTGATATCTGCCTTTACGTTGTGGACTAATAAGTGTCCTAACTTATTATACGTACACTGATAAGCCAGATCATTATGACCACCTACATAACAGCCGGCATGTCCACGTTTGGCACAGATGACAGCAGCGACGCGTCAAAGCATGTAGGCAGTGAGGCCTTGGTAGGTTGCTGGAGGGAGCTGGCACCACATCTGCACACAGAGGTCACCCAAGTTTCGTAAATCCCGGGGAGGGGAAGAGGGGGATGAGCTCTGACGCCACGCTCAGTCACATCCCAGATGGGTTCTAAAAATGTTCAAATGTGTGCGAAATCTTATGGGACTTAACTGCTAAGGTCATCAGTCCCTAAGCTTACACACTACTTCACCTAAATTATCCCTAGGACAAACACACACACCCATGCCCGAGGGAGGACTCGAACCTCCGCCGGGACCAGCCGCACAGTCCGTGACTGCAGCGCCCAGACCGCTCGGCTAATCCCGCGCGGCCGAGATGGGTTCGATCGGGTTCAAATCTCGCAACTTGTAGGGTCAGCACATGAACTGGAGCTCGCCGATGTGTTCCTCAAGCGATTGCATCACATTCCTGGCCTTGTGACATGGCGCATTATCTTACTGAAAAATGCCACTGCCGTCGGGCCTGCAACCAATGTACTTCCCTGGCCGTCGTGGTGCCTCGTACGAGCTCCGCTGCACCCATGGGTGCTCGCGCGAATGTTCCTCAGAAACATAATGGAGCCAGCTTGTCTCCACTCCACAGTACAGGTGTCAAGGAGCTGTTCCGCTGGAAGACGACGGATTCGCGGTCTCCCGCTAACATGGTGAAGAAGGTATCGGGATTCACCAGACCATGCAACGCTCTGCCACTGTGCCAACGTCCAGTGTCGATGGTCACGTGCCCATTTCAGTGGTAGTTGTCGATGTCGTGGTGTTAACATTGGCACATGCATGAGTCGTCGGCTGTGGAGGCGCGTCGTTAGAAGTGTTCGGTGCACTGTGTGTTCAGACATACTTGCACTCTGCCCACCATTAAAGGCTGATATTAGTTCCGCCACAGTTCGCCAGCTGCCCTGTTTTTCCAGTCAGGCCAGGCTTCGACGTCCGACATCTGTTATGAGTGGTGTCCACCCAACCCCACGACATCTGGACCCGCCAGAGCACTCCTCCAACACCCGACAAGTCGTGCAGTTTCCAAAATGCTCGTGCCGAGCCTCCGGGCGATCACAATCTGCCCTCGGTCAAACTCAGATAGATCGCGCGCCTTCCCCATTCTACACACGGACTCCACGCTCACTGATTCTACATGCACCGTGCTTGTGTCTGACTAGCAGTGATTCCTCGCCAAGTGACACTGCTATGGCCTGGACGGGTTTACTTCGATAGTAGGTCGGTGATCATAGTGTCTGGCTCATCAGTGTAAGGTGAGAATGCAATTTTTTTTGAATAGGTTTCAATTTTTTTTGTGATGTTGTGCCTAGGTATGTGATGCTGTCAAATATTTTCTCTTCCTTCTACATATGTCAATTTTCTGTCGTATTTTTGTGTGTTTGTATACCTACATTATCGGTTGTTACGGGTATATAGCCACCGTTTTGTTCTAAGATAAAAGAATGTACTGTATGGAGCATGGTCTAAATGCTGCGTGTTTCCGTGTGGTCGGAAGACATGGTGAGTGATCTATTGTTATGTATGTGTGCGGGGTTTTCTGTGTCTCCTGAATTTTTGGTTTTGTTGGAGGATACTGATTCTACGAAACAGAGAATTTATGCTTTTGTTTCCATGTATTTTACTGTAAATTCTACTTTTTGGAAAGAACTGAATAATGTAAGTAGTTATTCAGTTTCCTCTTTTGTGACATCATAGAAGAGGAATGCATCATCAACGAGCTCCCAATCATATACTATTTCACTTTTGAGCCTGCTGTTTTGTTTTAAAAAAATTCTTTTCCGAATGATTTACAATTACGTCTGCCACGAATCTTGATATACTAGTGGTCCTGGCAAGAACGTCTTTCAGTTGGTAAACATTCCCATTAAAGATAAATTAATTAGAATATGATGAAAACATAAAAAGTTGCCAATTTCAGAAATATCGAAAGTCACTGACACGTTGCAACTAATATTGTAACATAGAACTGTACCGGCTTAACTGTCTCCATGGAGCGCCGGTGACCGGTGCAGTGGAGCGCCACGGAAAAGCGTCAGCAAGACTATCAGCTATAGGCTTGATGCGCACAGCACACTCGCCCTATGAAAGCAACGACTTCACTTTAAACCGTATGTATTCGGTTTTGTTGAGCAAAGTAGTTGTTACAAGGAATTCGTTAATCGTTAGTTTCGTTACAAAATAATGTCTGCCGTCAACACGCCGTTGCCAGAATATTATGATTGGCTCATAGCGAATAGACGGAAACACGCCATATTTTACTTCGTATTTTTAAGGTAAAGTGTCGTAATTCTTGGGTTTTATTTTAAAGATTGCGTGCAGCAGAAAAAGAGAAAAGAAGTTGTTCTTAGACAATGGGGTATTTAAGATCCATCGGAAAAGCGTACGTTTTTTTATACGATTTGTTAAAAATGACATACACAAAGTTTCATTGTGGCATCTTACACTTTGCGCTGCGAGTAATTATATGGATCACCCGTTCGGATGGAACAAGAATGAGGAAAAAATAA
Source organism: Schistocerca serialis cubense (assembly GCF_023864345.2). Lineage (NCBI taxonomy): Eukaryota > Metazoa > Arthropoda > Insecta > Orthoptera > Acrididae > Schistocerca > Schistocerca serialis. The sequence goes on from NC_064643.1 coordinate 95,373,088, forward strand.
GTTGTGGGTTTGTTAAAGCAAGCCGGCCGAAGTGGCCGTGCGGTTAAAGGCTTTCAGTCTGGAACCGCAAGACCGCTACGGTCGCAGGTTCGAATCCTGCCTCGGGCATGGATGTTTGTGATGTCCTTAGGTTAGTTAGATTTAACTAGTTCTAAGTTCTAGGGGACTAATGACCTCAGCAGTTGAGTCCCATAGTGCTCAGAGCCATTTGAACCATTTTGTTAAAGCAAAGTTCCCGAAATTCGCAGGAGCTCTGTTAGGGAAAGGGTCAGAATACTTTTGAACCCCACCCCTAACGTATGTGAAAGTAAAATTAAGGTTCCCCATTACGTCGACTACATAGTAATTTGAAACGATACCAAGCTCAGGTACGGCAAGAATAGAGAAGGAAACCGGTTGCATCCTATTCAAAAAACCCAGGCCCATAACTGGATGCACCAGCGATGTCCGCAGCATTAACCCCTGAGTCACCTTAACTGCTTCCAGAATACGACAAAACCATGTAGCGCGGTGGTAAGGCACTGGACCGACATTCGGGAGGACGCTGTTGGAGAACGGAAATCTCGTATGTAAGAAATGATCACGGATTCCGAAAACAGAGAACTTGAGAAGCTCGCTCGCTCTGTTCCTCCCACATGAGGTCCAGAACGCTGTAGACGCCGGCGCTCAGGCTGATGTCCTCCTTCACTTCAGAAAGTCATTTAACGAAGTTTCGCACTATCGTTTATTGAAGAAAATACGGGCTTACTGAGTATCGGACCAAATTCGTGACTGTATTCAGCACTTCCCTGCAGACAGAAGGCAACATGTCGCTCCTAACGGAACAACTAATTATCATAGGGGCATTAGTGCTTACAATATATAGTGGAAACATCGGAAGCATCCACCCGGATAGCTGTGAGTGTTAAAATGCCGCTTCCGGGAGGCGGAGGTGCACCGTTACCGAACCGAATCCGCCCGGCGGATTAACGAAGCGGTTCGGTATGTCTGCTAGCCTCAATGCGGTTTTTAGGCGGTTTCCTACATCCCACCAGGTCAATACCGGGCTGACACCCAAGTTCCGCCTCCGTTACACGATTCTGAAACATTTAAAAATTTTCCGTATTTGAATCCGTATACATCATAAAAATGTGTGAACGTGTGTGTGTGTGTGTGTGTGTGTGTGTGTGTGTGGTGTAACTGACCTGTGTCAACCAAACTTGGTACAAATACTACTTATTATCTGGAAAGAAACTCTTTGGGGGATAGCAACCAGTAATTTCTTATTGTGGTAGGAGTGACAATGTGGAAAAGGTAGGAGAAGATGGACACACAGGGACGGATAAGTAGAACATGGGCACAGATATGGGGAGAAGATGGACAGAGAGAAGAGGAACGACGAGATGGACTTAGAGAGGGTGTGAGGGCGAGATAGAATGATCAGGAAAGAGGAGTGTTGTGGCGTAACAAGACAGCTACGCCACACTGAAGTAGCCGAAAGGCACGCGTTAATCTGAAACAGGACGCTAAATGAATGGTAGCAAGAAAAGTACGTAGCTGCTATAATACTTAACTTTTATTCTATCCTTGTTGTATACAGCGTTCTTGAGGAGACATTTCATACGATAACTATCAAACTAGGTAAGGCTAATGGCGCCTTGCTAGGTCGTAGCGATGGACTTAGCTGAAGGATATTCTAACTATCTGCTCGGCTAATGAGCGATGCTTCGTCAGTGTAGTCGCTAGCAATGTCGTCCGTACAACTGGGGCGAGTGCTAGTCCGTATCTCGAGACCTGCCTTGTGGTGGCGCTCGGTCTGCGATCCTGACAGTGGCGACACGCGGGTCCGACATGTACTAATGGACCGCGGCCGATTTAAGCTACCACCTAGCAAGTGTGGTGTCTGGCGGTGACACCACAAGGAGAAGATGAACAGAGATAGGGGACGGAAGAGTTAGACAGAGAGGGAGAAGGAAATGGAAAGGAGAAAATGGACAGAGATGGAGGTGGATAAAGAAAGGAAAGTGCAGGACATGCACAGAGGGGGGAAGAGGAGGAGATGGAGTAATAGGAAATTAGAATAAACACATATGGTCGACAGTGTTTATTCAGCTACTTAACTCTTTACACAAGACAGTTATGGTACTACATTCCGTCCAGGGCGGTAACAGGCTGGCGACAGCAAGGGCATCCGGCCACCCATTAAACTAACCGTGCCACATCCGTTACTAGCCATGCCACATCCGTTGTTACCTATGCCATATTCCTTATTAATCATGCTGACACAGCGCAGATGCAGCTCAGATGCACTAGAAACTGGAGGAGGATAACGTCACAAGTTCTATGAGGCTGTAGTTGACCTTGAACATAGCTACGTGTAAAATACAGCGCATAAACAGACGAAAAAGTCCACAGCTGTAAAAATAACACTGTTCATGAAAAATCATTGGAATCAGTAACATAAAATACGTAATAGTAGCTGTCCAAAGCGATATGAACGAACAGTAGGAAATGTAGGTGCCACACTCTTACTGGGAAAATCTGAAGAAATGTAATTCAACTACCGAAGAAGTGGCTTACAAACCAATCGTTCGACTGATTGGGTACTGCTCAAGAGTCTGTGATCCCGTGCCACATTTCATGAACAGAAAACAGAGAAGACCGACGAAGAGCGGTGCTCTCCTTCACGAGACGGTTTAGTCGGCGCGAGAGCGTTGCAGAGATACTCGACGAACTCCAGTGGCAGGCGCTAGAAGAGAGGCGTTGTGCATCACGGAGAAGCTTTCTGCTGGATAACAGGGGCAGTACGTTATGGAACGAGCCATACAATATACCGGGTGATCAAAAAGTCCGTATAAATTTGAAAACTTAATAAACCACGGAATAATGTAGATACTGAAGTAAAAATTGACACACGTGCTTGGAATGACATGGGGTTTTATTAGAACAAAAAAAACAAAGTTCACAAAATGTCCGACAGATGGCGCTGGACAGCAAAACGTCTACCATGACGGGTGAGAGGTACGCCGATATGTTACAGAATCGTGTCATCCCCAGCCTGACTGATAAACACCTGCTGGAACGTGCGATGTTTATGCAGGATGGCGCTCCACCCCATATTGCTAGACGTGTGAAAGACCTCTTGCGCGCGTCGTTTGGTGATGATCGTGAGCTCAGCCGCCACTTTCGTCATGCTTGGCTTCCCAAGTCCCCAGACCTTAGTCCGTGCGATTATTGGTTTTGGCGTTACCTGAAGTCGCAAGTATATCGTGGTCGACCGACATCTCTAGGGATGCTGAAAGACAACATCCGACACCAATGCCTCACCATAACTCCGGACATGCTTTACAGTGCTGTTCACAACATTATTCCTCGACTACAGCTATTGTTGAGGAATGATGGTGGACATATTGAGCATTTCCTGTAAAGAACATCATCTTTGATTTGTCTTACTTTTTTTATGCTAATTATTGCTATTCTGATCAGATGAAGTGCCATCTGTCGCACATTTTTTGAACTTCTGCATTTTTTCTTTTTTTTTGGTTCTAATAAAACCCTATGTCATTCCAAGCATGTGTGTCAATTTGTACCTCTCTATCTACATTATTCCGTGATTTATTCAGTTTTCAAATTTATAGTGACTTTTTGATCACCCGGTATTAGCGCAGTCTAACACACATAGTCGCTACTCTCACTGCTCTCAATGTTGTTACCATCCCACAGTTAAAGACACACTGGGAACCCTGGCGGCAATAAAGCCATCTGCCACTTAACATCATATGCGCTATGAGGTCAATGTTAGTTTTTAATTCCTTTTCTATTTAATTTACGAAATAATCATATTTTTGCGTCCCAACCGCTACGAAAATATCAAGAGACGTGGATAAACGCAAAACAAATATAAACAGAGCGAAAACTCAGGAATGAAATGGCATAAGCTACAGTACTTTCGGATTTGCGAATAACTGCAACTAATCCCACTGGAAGCAAGAGAATACAAACAAAGTATTTCACCCATAAGAAGTATATACAGTGTGCGACAGGTAATATCGGCCCGTCGTACGCGTTCCAGTGCGTGCGTCAATAATAATGGAAACCGAGAAACGCAAACCAAACAGTCGCGCACGAACTAACCATTTCCTCTCATGTACCGACACTATGCGGAACTTAGTTGTTGTGTAAAGCAGCTGCCTCGTTGTGTGAAGCTGGGTTAGTGTGTGATAATGCCGTATTCGTCGCCATTGTTGAAGCGTTCACTCGCACTGTATGTTTCGTGAAAACAAAGAATTTGTCTCAGGGAAAATTTCCAGGAAGTTCTGTGCCAGCAAAAGGCACCATACAGGAATTGATTGAACTGGCGGCGAACACGATCGGTTCAAAATGCTCCCAATAACTGACCGCCACCTGTTTATACAACTGAATTTAAGAGGCAGGTGCAGGAGATAATGACAAAGACTCCTCTTAAGTGAACCAGGAGATTGAGTCAGCAGGTTCATGCAAGTTGAGAGAAGCTGATGTTTCTCTGCCTCGTGATGACTGGGTGTTGTCTGATGTCCTTAGGTTAGTTAGGCTTAAGTAGTTCTAAGTTCTAGGGGACTGATGACCATAGCTGTTAAGTCCCATAGTGCTCAGAGCCATTTGAACCATTTTTAGAGAAGCTGATGACGTGTTTTAAGGGGACTGAAGTTAAAAACTGTCACAAAAATTACATTCAGCTATGTCAGTGAGACAATTGAGCTCTTTATGTAAAATATATTAAAATAAATTTTAAAGTTTAGTTTTATGAAAAAAAACAAATTAAGTAGAAAAGTGCACAAAGTGAACGTAACGTTATATGATAATGTTAAAGCTATAAAAACTCAAAGTTCCTTTTCGTTACATTGTTATTGTTTATTATGCATGTAGTAAAAAAATCAAACACTCCAAAAACATTTTTAAAAAATATATAAATTACACTGAAATGATAATTAAATAGACACCCTAGCTGCAAGCAGGCGTTGATACACTTCATTGGGGACATGCAGGAGACCCCGGGTTCGAGTCCCGGTCGGGGCACACATTTTCAACATGTCCCCAATGAAGTGTATCAACGCCTGCTTGCAGCTAGGGTGTTTATTTAATTATCATTTCATTTCTAGCAAAGCTGCATGGTCATCCACGGTAACTGTTCTTTCGGGAACAGATACTACCGTCATATATATAGTTAAAATATGGTTTCCCGGCCATTGACCTTCTTGTGCGAACGCACACGCTATGCCCGAACTCGTGCGGGACTTGGTAGATTAATCTGCCACGAGTAATGAGGATGATGGGCAAACATATATTAGGCGCACTACGAATGTAGTGTTGTGGACATGTCGGGAATGTGGATTTCACGGGGAGCGTGCAAGGGGTATGTCCCTGCAGGCGCACTATCCTCTGTGCCCGCGGTGGCTGAGATGGACATTCCGGCTTTCGCTGTCGCCGCGCTCGGACGTGCTAGCTGGTTGCTCCGCGTCGTCGGTGTCGTTGCCAGTGTTTACTGTTTGCCGTTGTGTGTTTCTGTGTCCGAGTGATTCACGTGCATTGTAATTTTTTCTTTTGTGGTCGTCCTTTTCGTCAGCAACTTGTCGATCTTGTACGGGATTCGGGCTTGACCGGATTCCATACAGCTGCAGCGCCATGTCTACCACCATCCGGAAAAACACCCTGGTTTTTGGCTTTGACAAGGATACCCGCCGAGTTTAACCGACCGCCCTCGAGATTCATGACTGGATAACCGAGGTAATAGGCATCACTACTGATTCTGTGCACACCACCCAGCTAGATTCTGATGATTATTGCGTGTTTGTCAAGTTTCTCAGTCCAGTAGCAGTTGATCGACTTCTTGAAAAAATCGGCAAACAAGTCCCTTTTGTTCATCGCGACGGCACCACTAGTATGATTACTGTAACTCGTGCCGATACCTCGATTCAGACAGTTCGAGTACTTAACTTGCCCATAGAGATTGACAATGCTAAAATTAAAGATGCACTTTCTAAGTTTGGTGAGGTTAAAGAAATTGTCAACGAAAAGTGGTCGTCTCGCTACAAATTACAATGTTTCAATGGGATTAGATCTGTGGACATGGAAGTAAAAATGAACATTCCTTCTCACACCACGGTTGATGGTTATAAGGCTCACATTATATATTCTGGTCAAGCCCCCACCTGCCATATCTGCAATGAACTAGGCCATCTTCGCCAGGACTGCCCCCGCCGAGTTTTTGTCTTGAAAAATAATCTCCAGCCGCGGCGTAGATTAACACTTAACGAGGTAATGGCAGTAGATACTTCTGGTTCTTCTGCACACCCTGATGTTGATGCTCCCCAGGCAACTACCTCCGAGACCCCGCCCATAACCGCTGATGCGTTTCCACCACTCGTAGGACGGCAAACTGCTGCGCCAGTTTGTCTTGAAAGTGAATCTCAGCAAAAGACAAGGCTCCTGGAACGTAGTGATGAGCATTGAGATGAGGAAGTATCTCACGCGACTCCTGCAGCCCGGAAACCAAAACCATCAATCGCGGAGGATTTAGTACCAGATGATGTTATGCGGGTCGATTTTGAAGCCAGTGCGGATGGACTTGAGGGGATGCCGAATTCTGAGACGCCGGGTCATGAACAGGAACCTCCAATTTTGAGTGCCGCGCCCGAAGGACAACAGCCGCTACAACGCGCACACAGTGAGGAAGTGTTGTGTCAACAACGCGCTACAGCTGACGCCCGACAACAAGTTTCGGGCGGAAGTAAACAAGTGAAAGTGTTTACCAACCTGCCAGCTGCCGGCGGCAGTGCTGCGACCACGACACGACCGCGTCTCAAAGAATCCACAAAAACTTCGGGTCCTCAAAACGCCCCACGACGAAGGCTCAATCCACAGCCAAATCTCTCCGCTCCTCGCAACAAGGGAAATTCCACTTCCTCGCAAGCGGATGTAGTACCCCGAAATATTAGTTATGAAATTGTGAGGGAACGATCCGGTGATGACAACAGCAAAGAACTCGGCGAAGCCCATCCTCCACAGTAGTAATTCCGTTGGTACAAGGTTTGTTCCATGCTGTCGCCTACGGTTGCAAAGCTTCTTCGTGTTTTTTCTGTCCTTTTATCCGGTTATGGTTCGCAGCATTCACTGTGTCGTTTTTGCTACAACCGGCCTATGATTCGTAGTGTATCACTTGTTGTGGTCTTTATTTAGCTTCTTGATCCAATAATCCTCTCATGGCTGCTCACATTATACCTTTTTTAATCCTGCAGCCGGCACTCTTGAGCTCGATGCCATCGTTTTGTTATACTTTTACATCTCATTATCTATATGCTACAGGCCTATACTATCACCTCCCTTAATATCAATAGGATTACGTCAGAGTTAAAACTTGCTTTATTAAAACAATTTTTGTTTGACTCTGGTACAGATATTGCCCTTTTACAAGAGGTTGCAACATGGCAAATTAACATTCCCGGCTATGTTGCAATAATCAATTTCGCTCCTGAATTCAGTGCTGGCACAGCGATTTTAGTCAGGGAAGGAATACCTCTAACCGATGTCGAAGAGTTAGACTCTGGACGGGGCATAGGCGTGAATATCATGGGCGTCAGTGTAATCAATCTGTATGCACCATCTGGAAGTACACGGCGCGCTGACAGATCGAAGTTTTTTAAGGAGGATATCATTTACTTGCTGCGAAGGGACTCTCCAAACTTGATCATTGCAGGCGATTTTAATTATGTATTGCACCATAAAGATCAATCCCCCAATTTTAATTATTCCGCTGAATTAAACTTTCTTGTCTCCCAAATGAAGCTGAGGGACGCGTGGGAAGTTAAGTATCCACGCTTGTGAAATACACGCACATTTCACATAATTCCAGTAGCAGGATTGATAGAATCTATATGTCAAGTCACATAGTGGGGAATTTGCTACAAGTGGAAATCACTCCAGTCAGCTTCTCTGATCACTGTAGTGTGAGTGCCTGCATAAACTTAGAACGGCAACCAACTCACTGGTTTAGGAATCAGTGGAGCATGAATGTCGGCCTTTTAACAGAAGACGAGCTCGAGGTCGAATTAAAGACAGCTTGGGAATTTTACTTGCGCTTTGTACATAACTTTCCGAGTGTTTTGGAGTGGTGGACCAGCAAGGCGAAGCCCAAATTACGGAAAGTAATTATATCTTACAGTATAGAGAGATCTCGGGCAGTTCACCGTACAATGGAATTTTACTACATGGTCTTAAGGGATTTGTATGATCAGGCAGATGGCTCAGACAGGCGCCTGTCCGACATCAAGAAAATTAAAGCGACATTATTAAGCTTAAAGAGAAAACAACTGGAGGGTCTTAAACTTAAGTCAAAAGCCAGATCTGTTAGCGAGGACGAAACGGCTGCGTTATATCATCTGATTAAACATCGCAAGAACCGACGACGGATATTCATGGATGAACTTAAAGTAGAAAACGGTACTGTCCTCTCTGTGCAAAACGAGATAATCAGAGAAATCCGCAGGTATTACAGTGCCCTGTATGAGGCAGAAGCAACGCAAGAGGACGATTTGGATGAGTTTTTTGCGTTTACAACCTCCACAATTACTGCCGACGACAACGCCAGCTTATTTTCAGCTTTTAGTCCATATGAAGTCCTTGAAATAATTCGCGGCTCCCCTAAAAGTAAATCGCCGGGCCCTGATGGCCTTCCGGTCGAATTCTATCAACGATATTGGTGTATCATAGGTGATAAGTTGACACAAGCCGTTAACGACGTACTGCGGGGAAAGTTTGTACCATCAGAACTTAAAGAATGTAAAATCGTGTTGATTCCTAAAAATAAGGGGTGTAAACAGATTAACAACTTCCGGCCGATTTCTCTTCTTAATTCGGATTATAAGATTATTGCGAGAGCTTTAAACAATCGAATGATGCCGTTGACCGCAAACATAATTGGGCAACAGCAAACTTGTGCTTATAGGCGATCAATATTTCAGACTACAGCACAATATAGAGATATCGTCGCTCTGTCGTCTGACAGCACCATTAATTGCGGCGTCCTTTTTGTCGACTTCTATAAAGCATTTGATAGTGTCAGCCATAAATACCTCTTCGAAACGATTCGGAGGATGGGCTTTGGGCATGACTCCATCGCTGTCGTGCGCAATATGATCACTGGTCTGGCCGCTACGATCTCCGTCAACTGCCAGCTCACAAGACCAATTACCATCACAAAGGGTGTCCCTCAAGGAAGCCCCCTTTCCATGTTGCTCTTTGTCATCTCACTAGAACCATTGCTGCGGCTAGTACAAGAGCACGTGACGGGCATAACGATCGCCGGGAAGAAAACTGCAGTTGGGGCATATGCTGATGATGTCGGCATCGTCGTGAGGAACAGGGAAGATGTGATTCAACTGGAGCCAGACCTCAGAAGCTATTGTTCCGCTTCTGGCGCAAAAATGAATGAAACTAAAAGCAAATTTCTACGTATAAGGGGACTTGACGATGTTGGCCTAGAATGGGCAACCCATGTTACGGAACACAAATCTCTTGGGACGATACTGACGGTCCCTCCACAAAGGATGATAACGGCAAATTGGCGGGATGTCTCGTTCAAAGTCAAGGATGCTTTAATAGATAACGTTTATCGCAGTATGGATCAAATTCAGAGGGTTAAATTTATAAATACATGTATCCTGTCGCGAGCATATTATGTGGCACAGGTCTTTCCACTGTCATAGCCAAACAGATAATGAGCAAGTTGACCAATTTTCTGTGGCGGGGGGAAATATTTCGAGTTGACGTGAAGACTGTGACCCTCGACCCTCTGCATGGCGGTTTGGGTCTGACCGATCTGAACGCCAAAGCAATAGCTTTGTACATTAAACGGATGACATCCTTAATCCAAAACTACTCTGACACCCTTACGGCAAAGTTGTTTGAGGCAGTCGCGCCGAAAAGCGTAGAACCGCCGATCCATGTGCAGGCGATCGACTACCAGCTCTCCCACATCCGCACATACTATCTGGAAAAGAGCTGCTTGAGCGAGGTCCTTCTCCAACATCGACCCTTAACTGCCAAGGACATTCTGGAGCACAGGAAACAATATGAGGGCAAGAACAAAATCGAACAAAAGCACACTGGAGTCAATTGGGATGTCCTGTGGGCGAACATCAGCAGCAGTGTACTTCCGTCCGTGGTCAGGTCGACATGGTACAAAACGGTTAACAACATTATCAGCACAAATGAGCGCCTGCATGCGATTGGGCTAAGCGACACAGCCCATTGTCCAGATTGTCACCAAGTGGATACTGTTCCCCACAGATATACTTGCAGTCACCGCATGCGCAATTGGCAATGGGTTCGTCAAAAAGTCGCCCTTATAACTAGGACTTCTGAAAATAACATAGACACGAACTTACTGCACAGACCGGACGTCAAATATTTTCCGCCAACTAAAAATAATGCCGTCATGTGGCTGTTGGGCCAATATACAAGTCATGTCTTCAATCGGCTGACGGGCGAAGACTACAGCGAGTTTCAGTTACACATGGAAACGGAATATACTAAAATTAGAAACTACGCGGATCACCGTCGCAAGTACGGTAATATGCTTCATATTGCATTCAATAGAACAGGCATTGGATAGCTGTTCGAGCTCTAAAACCTTCACCCGTTTATGTATCAACCGAATGATCCGGCTCCAATCCTATATTGATGCATTTCCAAACAAACAAACAAAATAAATAAAAAATAAATAAATACATAAATAAAAAATAAAAATAAATAAATAAATAAATAAAAATTAAAAAAATCAAATGTTCCTTTACAATCAATGTGAGTGATGACGGGTATGAGGGCGGCACCGTGGCCAGGCCTCGGACTAATTGACCCCTGCTCTCCTTGCCGCCATCTGCCTGCCCCGCTCGCTTTAAATAAAGGAAAAAAAGGGGGTATGATTCCTGCTTCGGGTGCAGCAGGTCCCGGGTTCAAATCCCGGACAAAAAAAAAAGATGGATAGAGCGTCTGCCATGTAAGCAGGAGATCCCGGGTTCGAGTCCCGGTCGGGGCACACATTTTCAACTTGTCCCCAATGAAGTGTATCAACGCCTGCTTGCAGCTAGGGTGTCTATTTAATTATCATTTCTTTTCTAGCAATGCTGCATGGTCATCCACGGTAACTGTTCTTTCGGGAACAGATACTACCGTCATATATATATATATATATATATATAATATATATATATATAAAAATTACACTATTACTTTTGTGGTTTTTAGCTTCCTTCTCAGTAGTTTTCTTCGCACTTTCTGCAAATCTTTATAGAGCATTCAAGGCAGATTGGATTCTTGCAACAGTGGCAAACATAACAAGTTTTCCTCTTCTTTTTGGATCACAGTTTTCCAGTTGTTCTTCGGCGACTTCTGCTCTTTGTTCTGCCACACCAAGAACACGGTAAATGGATACACGAAGTTCATGAGGCATGTGAGAGTTGTTTCCCATTTGTGGTGTCACCAACGTATATGCAAACTTTTTCAAAAAATTAAAGTGGCTGTTTTGAGTAGTTTCTTTGTAAGAATGGTGAAGGACGATGGCATTCGCCCCACTTACGTCCAACATGTGGGAAAACAATGCCACTGGCCATCATTGGGTACACTGGATACTTGCCACACTTCTCATCTAGGGCATCAACACCACCTTCAGTGTGATTATAGTATGAAATAATTTTTTGTTTATCTTTATCACCATCTTCAGATTCATGATAGACGATATTAGAATCATTACCCTACCCTTTTTTGGCACAAATGAAACCAAAGTTCAATCATGCATGAAAGCACACATTGCAGAACTCACGTCCTTGTTTCCCACAGGTAAGAATTATTCTGTTATTTCTCTTTTTCCTTCAGTGTTCACAAGTACGTCAGTCTTTTTGATTTGAGACATTTTGGTAACTTGACTGAGTTAAACCAATTGTCTGCAGTAACATTGCGCTTAGTCTGTTCAGCTGGATTAGCCCGAGTTGTTTTATGGAACATTTTTCCACCGACTTAGATTCTGTCCACCTGAATCCCTTCGTTTGTGAAAATATGCATTAAACAGATAACCAGTGCGAACATCAATAAGGCACATGATATTCAAGCCATACTTACATGGTTTGCCCGGAATGTACATTCTGAATCTCCATTTGCCACAATATGATACCAGCATTTCAACGATGCATGTACATTTTCCAATAGTGTACAACATTTGACAGTTGCCAATAAATTTTGTAAAAGTTTCTGACACTGGAGCCACTGCGTTCAAAACGCATCGAATCTCAAGCATGTTAGGAGTACGCCAAACCGGTTTTAGGATATAATGCATCTAAATATATCACAACCAGTACAATCTGTGGCATAAAATGATTTGCAATCTTCTCTGCTGGATTTGTAAATAGTTGAATAAAATAGTAAATAAAAAAATGCTTTCAGTTCAAATAAATCAGCTTCATACCACACGTCTGAATCATTTTCAGGCTTTTCTTTGTTTATTTCTAAATTAGTCGATTTCAATATTATACTCAAAATATCTTCAGTCCTAAGCAAATTCCAAATGGGAAGAGGGCCTGGTCGCACTGTCAGAAAACGAATGAGGTGTTGACGAACACGAGATCGCTTGTGAAGAGGCTTTGATGACCAGCGATATTTGTTTCGATCAAACATATTTCTAGCAGAAAATTTAGGTAAAAATCCAGTCTCTGCATTACTGTTCTCATAACACTTATCACTTGTTTCATTCAAGGAATTCGCATGTCGCTAATGACCATAGCAGTTTTGCGCCCTAAAACCAAATTCGCATGTGGCAAAACAAATTCGTCAACTGTTTCACACTGTTCCGATTCTGAATTACGCTCGCGTTCAATTTCGTTGTCACTATCTGATCCAACATCACTTCCTAAACTGTCCTTAAACCATTTTACGACAGTACCCTCGATGTCAGGGTTTGTAATACGAAAACTAGACGAAAACCCGGATACTGAATCCATAACGCAAAATCCAAGGTGCGGTCTGAGTGACCGCTAGCACGAAAGAAGCAGTTCAAGTGGCTCCTGACAAAGGAAACCAAGACAGCTTCGGAAAAGAACACCTAGACAACGCTGTGATCATCTACCCCACCCCTATCCATTAGCAACAGAGTAACAATAAAAGCAATAGAGTAACAATAAACGCTAGCAGTCTTGTGAGACCGCATTTGGGACGTTGAAAAAATGGGGAAAAGTAAGGTAAGTGTCTTATGAAAAATCACAATCTCGAAACAAAAACGAACGTGTAATTTCTTCTCTTATGTTTTTCCAAACCCCAAAGCATTTCTCATTATACTAGATCGATGGCCCTTAAAAACTACATTCTTCCAACGAAATACTGTACAGTTAGTTGTATAACACAGTAGATAAGAAACTTCCTGTCTGCCGGTCCGGCACACAGTTTCAGTCTGCCACGAAGTTTCATATCAGCGCACATTCCGCTGCAGAGTGAAAATCTCATTCTGAACACAGTAGATAATCTGAAGTTAGTGGGATAACACAGTAGATAAAGTTTTGAATAATAACCTATGGCAAAATACTCTCCTCCTCGAGTCCTGTCATTTGACAAAATTTTATTTCGATGTTTCAAAGCGTCTGTGAAATATGTGGAATTTTGTGGCTATCTCACGTTGGCTTTTTCAATGGCGCGACGCGATCGCAAATGAGTGTGTTGGATCAGATCAATTTTCTGCAGATAGATAGAAACCTCCACGCAAGTCCGCAGAAAAAGTCGATATGTTTGTTAATTTCATGTGCAGCAGCATATTATGTAATATGCACCAAACGAGCGACCTCTGTTTTTCCTTACAAATTTTTTTCGAATTACGCGCAGTGTCTTATTACCACGTAAATAACACAATAACTACTACCATTAACGAAATGATGGGCACGTAATCATGAACCTGACATACAAAGCTGTAAGTAACACAAAACTGAAATTTTTTACCCAATAATTTCTGTAAAATCGTCTGAGAAAGATAGCAGGGCGTGCGCCTCGATTACGTCATCGTCTACCGGCCTACAGGTGGCAGACACTGTCGGCCTCCCCTTCCGAACAAAAGAACTGACTAGTCCAGCACAAAATCGATCCCTGCGCATCGGCCACCGTATCCGGCGCGGACTCTACTACACTTGACTGTTCAGCTCAAAAATATTTGGTTAACGTAATTACGTACTACTACTTATTCTTCTTTAAAAGACAATCGTGTTGAAAAACTTACGTTTGCAGCCCTAATGTAGCAACGATTGAGGAACTTCGGTTTTAGTTCTCTCTTCAATTACGGTTATGAAGGTATATGTGGTAGTTATGTAATTTAGGTACTGCATTCCCAAACAGTTTCCTATTTTACGCATTCATAACCTGGTTTCTTTCGAAGGAAAGGAAGTGAGCAGTGGCTGGCTCATGCTATGCGCTGGATTAAACCTTCGTTGCGATTCTGTGTTTAGTCTCCCGCAGTTATCGCGGTTATGCTGTTGTCCTCTCCTACCATGGGTGGCAACAGCGGTGTGTATCGATATTCGCACCTTGGACTACCTTTGACCTGGCGCTTATAGTTTGCGACTGGGGGGTGTGCGACCAGTCGGTCGGTTGGCGTGGAGCAACGAGGAATTCTCGGCGGGCCGTAGTTTGGCCTGGGCCGCTGGCGGTCTCTACGTGGTGTTGGAGTGTGTGGCGCTGTTCCCATTGTTAAGAGGTCCGTGGCTCACCGAACCTGGACAAGAAAGTTGAGTTTTGATTTAATCTACCAGCAAGTCAAGACTGTTCACATTGTGTCGTTTGGAGTTTGTTGTCGGCTGTTGGGATATTCCCGCGGGCAACAATGTGGTTTTAAAGTCGGAAAATTCTAGCCACCCTCCAGTGGAATTTCACTGTATTTGGTTATTTGAAATCAAGTGCATCAGCGGAATCTTCTGCCTTGTGGCCGTTAACGTTCCGGTTACCTGCCCTGGGCGCTGACGTAAATTTCAGGCAGTGTAGTTTCCTCACCGTTTTGTTGCTGTCCAGCACCGTGTGTAGTTTGGCTGGTTCAAATGGCTCTGAGCACTATGGGACTTAATTGCTGAGGTCATCAGTCCCCTAGAACTTAGAACTACTTAAAGCTAACTAACCTAAGGACGTCACACACATCCATGCCCGAGGCAGGATTCGAACCTCCGACCGTAGCGGTCGCGCGGTTCCAGACTGTAGCGTCGAGAACCGCTCGGCCAACCCGGCCGGCGTGTGTAGTTTGACAGCTTCATGTATAATTGGTTGTGGGCGCAAATATCTTCTACGTTGTTCCGTTGAACTCCCTGTTGTGCCCTGGTCGGGTGAAGTGCAAGTTATCTTGTCAATGGGTCCGTTGCCTGTCGGTCGGTTGGGTTATCGTCAGATCGTGAATGGTGGGCCCAACTGCCTGTCTCACCTAAGCGAGCGTCAGTGTTTGAATTCCAGGCCGACCCTCGAACATCTGAGCGCCCTTGGGTGTACTGCCGTATTTTTTTTTTTTTAATTTGTTCCTGTTGTTTGTACTTGTATGACTTGTAGCCGATTTTTTTTAAATAGAGTTGTTTTGCTCTTAAGGCCTTCAGCCTAAATTAAAGAAGGCATTTGGTGTTTTAAAAAAATTAAAGTTATGGAGTTTTAAGTCTTAGGCCTTCAGCCGATTTGAATTTAACTTGTTTACTTCAGCCTAACTAAAGAACTGTTTTAAGATAAGGCTTCCCTCTTAAATTTCTGATTACACTTGCGTTTTAAGTTATTGGCCTGCAGCCGTTTTTAAAATAAAATGGCTGTCAGCCGCTAATTAAGTCCCAAAGATAAAAGTTGCATGTTTAAAAAAAATTTTTTGGGGCTCTTGTAATGTTTATCAAATAATAAAGTTGTTCTGGCAGAAGTAAAGCTGCGGGGACGGGGCGTGAGTCGTGCTTGGGTAGCTCAGTTGGTAGAGCACTTGCCCGCGAAAGGCAAAAGTCCCGAGTTCGAGTCTCGGTCCGGCACACAGTTTTAATCTGCCAGGAAGTTTCATATCAGCGCACACTCCGCTGCAGAGTGAAAATCTCATTCCAATAAAGTTGTATGTACGAGTGGAACTGACAGCCCCTTATTTTGGCCCCTTCCCAAAATTTAAGTTACCTGTCCTGTCCTGCGGATGCAGCGGGGTGCTTCAAGAAGGAAGAAATATTGGGTTTAACGTCCCGTCGACGTCGAGGTCATTAGAGTAGAAGTTTGAGGTGACACTGCAGCACTGCGCAGCTAGGAATGATTATTGTCAGCTACTTAACTTGCTCAGAACTGAGAGAAAGATCGCCACACTTCCCTGAGTCATGGATTTGCATTTTAATTGATTAAGCTGTTTGATTTTTATAGAAATTCTATGTTAACATCGTACTCTTTTCATATCATTGTACACTTTGTTTAGCTTAGTATTGTTCAGACCTATGTTATGTGTGAAGATCAGGCGAAGTTTTACTCTGTCCTTTTGAATACATACTTCATTCTAAAATCATTGTCTTGGAATATCATTTCATAGGAATGGTTACTCCCCCCATCCCACTGTTTATCATTAGGCATTATCATATCTTACAGTTTGAATATAGTTTGGAAATTTTATTTAGAAACAGAAATCTAGCGTAGCCGCTGTCTGCTTGCTGTTTGCTGTTGTGCTTTCGAGAAATCTGCAACAATGTTGTTAAGACGCGAGGTAGGTGGAAATTTTTATTAGGGCCAGAGAACTGTTTTACCTGCGTTGCGCATTTAATACAAAGACAAGCTGCATTCGGATCAGTTACAGTCTAGTTCAAATCAAGTTTTGTTCAGTCAAAGTTTAGCACACGAGTTTAAGTTGGATGACATTTTGTGGGGACATAGTTTTGGTAATACATTGACTTTTATAAAGTGCGAGGTGAAGTAGGGCTAAATTTCGTACAGAAACAAAAATAAGGGGGGGGGGGGGGGGAATTATAGCTTCTCTTGCTAACAGAGATCTCTCTATTCCAAAAGATCTGTCGCTAATAATCACGGTGTGCCAAAAAATTTGGACTCGTGTATTCCTGACGACTACCTCATTTCAAATCCACGATAAAAAAAGAAGAGTGTAAAATGACCTTCCAGGTTGAAGGGTGATTGGAGCATGTCTGCTTCTTAGTGATTTGCCAAAGTACAGCACTCCTAAGTAACAAGATTATTTCTCCGCTTGGTGAAAACTCCGACATCATTTTCTAATAAAGTAGTTTATCGTTTTTCATGGAAATTTTCAGAACAAATGAAAATGAGTCTTTTTAACCCTCCCATGGTATCAGCTCTGTAAAAACATATTTTATGCCTGGTGTCTTTTTTGACCCCAAAGTGATTCAAGCAATTTTATGGCGATAACATTTGAAAAATGCCCACAAAAGTAATTATAATATATTGCGAAACTATGCATGATATTGATATTAAACTCCATAGTTTATTAATATAATTAAGTTATGTATAAGTTGCAATTATTTACTACATTTATTTGAAATATGAAAACTTATTTTGTTTAGTATGTTTAGTTCCAAAAATTATTTTAACACAAAATATTCATAACCCACAAACTATGCACCAATACTGTAATTTATTAATATTATGTGTAATATCACTTACGTGGAATTTTACTAGAAACACTCCTACGCGCCCTCTATGTCATACGTCAAACAATCATTAAACAACACACTTATCCTAACATGTTCAGTACAAACTTGTGACATCCATCGTTGTTGATTCACTATCTTGTCCTTTGACCTTGGGCAGGAATCTGGAACATCGGCTTCCTGGTAATTGTGTTGTTTTCCCTTTAGAAGATCCCTGAGGCTTAAAGATATTATTGCTGAACGATCGCGTTGTGTTCTGCACTGGGCCAACAGGATCCGTCGTCCAATGTGAGGTTTGACTAGTTCTTTCCCTAGTTCTGAGACGAATTCTCTTCTTGCATTTTTTACTTTTAAAAATTTACAATACATAACGTAAGCATTGAGACAAGCTAAATCTAGTACATAAAAAACACAGCAAGTTGCCGCCTTCTTGTTCCATGTTTCACTGAATAATGTCTAGCCATCTTAACTGTACCAACTCCTGACTTCATTGTGGTAGAACATCATTATTTCAGGTCTTTTGTGCTCATGCTCACTTACATCAAATGTTTGGTGTAGAGTAGACAACAAAATGACTGATTTATTTTGTGTAGGAACATACGAAGCTAAAACAGTATTCTATGCATATCCAAAAATGGTCGATAATGGACGCCTCTGTTTTTAAGGCGACATTTCTTTTGGTATCTCTTTTCGGTTGGACCAAAGTGTTCCCACAAGTGTCAATTTATTAGGAAGAAGTTCCTGTCTCAAATCAAAACGTGTAAAAAAATTATCAGTGGTAATGTTCCTACCACTTCCCTTCATGTGATCAATTAAATCATGCACCACTCGTCTCCCTTCATTTATTTTCCTTCCTCCAGCAGATTTCCCCATATACACTTATGCATTTATGACATGGTCTAACAATTTACAGCAGCCCACACTTTTATCCCATACTTCCCAGGTTTCGAAGAAATGTACGTCTTGAATGGACAGCGTTTCCTGAAAGTACAACGATGCTCATCAACTGTAATATAAGGTCCAGGGACATAAGACGAAATACATGTATCAACGAAAATTTCAAACAGAGTTCTTATTCGTTCAGCTTTTGATCCAGAAGCAGCTTTTCATTCTTCCCTTGCAAGTTTAGCATCGGATCGGAGGCATATCAATCACGAAACCTTGAAAAGCTCATTGGGGCTCGAAATATAGGTAAGCCATACTCTTCTGATCAAAATTCACTGAAAGGTTTCCCAAATGCCTTATGCAAGCCAGGTATTATTAGTAGACCAAATAATGCCTGCAGCTCCGTAGAATCAAGTTCAATCCAGCATTCAAGAGTTGGGTACAGAGTTTTATTATCATTCTTTATTGGTACGTATTACTATTATACTCTGCATGTGATTGGTGATAAAAAGTCTGAAACAATCTGCCCTTGCCTGTAACTGTGATCCAAGGTGACGTGGAATATGCGCAGTTTCACGTATTACATTCCTTGAAACCTGCTAGCGTACATCGGGTGGTACTGTGTTACATGGCCGGCCGTGGTGGCCGAGCGGATCTAGGCGCTTTAGCCTGGAACCGCGTGACCGCTACGGTCGCAAGTTCGAATCCTGCATCGGGCATGGATGTATGTGATGTCGTTAGGTTAGTTAGGTTTAGTAGTTCTCAGTTCTAAGGGACTGATGACCTCAGATATTAAGTCCCATAGTGCTCAAAGCCATTTGAACCATTTTTGTGTTATATGTTATCTGCCATTCTAGTCACAAAAGCAGATGCACTCGTTACCTAAATACCATCATCATCTTCTTCACAGTCACTCATATCCACTTCATCTCCGACCTGCATATCTTCCTCTATCGTATCTCCATCAGCAACACTGTCATCCACGTTTCCAAAAATATATCACCATACATGACGAATAAACTAACATCACATGTTCCTTCTACAAAACTCAATTCCAAACTGTAAATTTGTCGTAACAATGCACGTGATGTATTTTCTATTCATTGTTTACAACAATGTAAAAGTGAACGTCTGTCTATAAGGTGCATTGTTGCCAAGATTTATTTTCGTAACAAAACGTGTATATAACACTGAAAATCATATATTGTGTACCTGGGGTATTTTCTGATCCCACTGCAAAAATTTCAAATTTCTGTACTACAAGCCGTGATATAATCATAAATATTTTACCCACTTATAATAAATAGTCCGTGAATAGCATATCTGGAGGATGAGTAGTCTACACCCACATTAAAACCGTTTATTTGTAATTAAACGAGCCTTGGGGTCTAAAAAGACCCCACACATCATGCGAGGGTTAAGGCGCTGTTTTACAAATCATATCCCCTACCCGCCTTTGGCAAAACACTGGCTGCGTACTTGGTCGGAACAATTGGTACTCGTTGCCCAAAAAGTGGAAAATGTCGGGAATTTTTGTTGCCGGCCAGGGTGGCCGAGCGATTCTAAGCGCTACAGTCTGGAACCGCACGACCGCTATAGTCGCAGGTTCGAATCCTGCTTCGGGCATGGGTGTGTGTGATGTCCTTAGGTTAGTTACGTTTAAATAGTTCTAGGGGACTGAGGACCTCAGAAGTTAAGTCCCAAAGCGCTCATAGCCATTTGAACCATTTGAATTTTTGTTGCCGTGAAATTTTTGTTGTTTAGAGACCTCACGAAAAACCACAGCCGAACTGTGTTTGGTATCTGCAGCACTGTACGGGTGCAACGAGTACATCCTTTTCTTATTCAGTTTTTGTGGTGTCACCGCCAGACACCACACTTGCTAGGTGGTAGAATTTAAATCGGTCGCGGTCCGTTAGTATACGTCGGACCCGCGTGTCGCCACTATCAGTGATTGCAGACCGAGCGCCGCCACACGGCAGGTCTAATCTAGAGATACTCCCTAGCACTCGCCCCAGTTGGACAGTCGACTTTTCTAACGACGGTTCACTGTCTACATACGCTCTCATTTGCAGAGACGACAGATTAGCATAGCCTTCAGATACGTCATTTGCTACGACCTAGCAAGGCGCCACATTCAGTTACTTCCAGAATGTATTCTGAACAGATAATATTGTGAATCATGTACCGTCAAGAGCGACGTTCCTCATTAATAGATTAAAGTTAAGTATCAACCTAATTATGTCCGCTTTCTGAATTCTAATTCCTTGTCATGTTCCAGACCTCACGTCAGTATAGTTCTTCCCTCCTCACGCCAGCCTGCATGAGCTAAAACGCGTGCATTTCGGCCTCCTCTAGTAACACGGTGTTGGCTCTTCTGCCAACACAACAGTTTTTTTTAGCTTTAAATATTGGTAAGGTGCAATAGCTGCCTCTTCAGAAGAGCTCGTGATCGCAACTGAATCTGGAACAGAAACGTGAACCGTGCTGACTCGTTACTTGCCGCGTAGGGCGGCGCACTGCGTGTCGAATCGCATGTCGAACGATCCCAGTGGGAACAAAAAAAAAAAAGGTTCACACGGCTCTGAGCACTATGGGACTTAACATCTGAGGTCATCAGTCCCCTAGAACTTGGAACTACTTAAACCTAACTAACCTAAGGACTTCATACACATCCATGCCGAGGCAGGATTCGAACTTGCGACCGTAGGAATATCGCGATTCCGGACTGAAGCGCCTAGAACCGCTCGGTCACCGAGGCCGGCCCAGTGGGAACACACCTTTACTGCGACCTGTCGTCCCCCACACCGTATCGTCTCAGTGTTAACCGTGCCTGAACGCCCGGATACCGTTCGCCAATGCGCGGCCACGTCGAGTGGAAGCTGTTGCGCGATCCGAAGCGGCAGCCGACAAGTAGAGCCACGGCGAGAGGTAGGTATGTGGGTCAGCGAGTGTCGCGGAAGCCTCTCGCCGGCGGACGCAAACTCGGGCGTTGCCTCACACGGGCGCAACGTGGCTACTGGACGCGTCCAAGCAACACCTCCACCAAAGCAACACGCCGTACCAAGGGCGTAGCCACATAGTCCCCTGCCAATGGCGCAGAGTCGAAGAGGGCGCAATAAAAAAGAAAAAGAAAGAATGACGATATGGCAATTAACCGGGAGAGGTGCCTGCGTCCTCCTACATCCACATCTACATGTA
Source organism: Schistocerca serialis cubense (assembly GCF_023864345.2). NCBI lineage: Eukaryota > Metazoa > Arthropoda > Insecta > Orthoptera > Acrididae > Schistocerca > Schistocerca serialis. The sequence goes on from NC_064643.1 coordinate 95,394,813, forward strand.
GGAGGGTGAGTCAAATGAAAAGCTTAAATATTTTTTATTGTGCAGAAGTGGTTCAAAGCTGTATCACTTTTCAATAAAATCTCCCCCACGCTCAATGCCAGTCCTCCAGCGCTTACAAAGTGCATAAATTCCTTCAGAAAAACATTCTTTCGGTAGTCCGCGCAACCACCCATGCACTGCCTGGCGTACCTCTTCAGAACGGAACTTCTTTCCTCCCATTGCGTCTTTGAGTGGTCCAAACATATGGAAATCAGATCTGGTGAGTGTGGTGGATGAGGAAGACACTCAAAATGCAGGTCTGTGATTGTTGCAACTGTTGTACGGGCAGTGTGGGGCCTTGCATTGTCATGTTGCAAAAGGACACGTGCTGACAGCAATCAACGTCGCTTTGATTTGATTGCAGGCCGCAGATGATTTTTAGGAGATCTGTGTATGATGCACTGGTGACAGTGGTCCCTCTAGGCATGTAATGCTCCAAAATGACGCCTTTTTCGTCCCAAAAGACAGTCAGCATAACGTTCCCTGCTGATGGCTCTGTTCGAAACTTCTTTGGTTTTGGTGATGAGGAATGGCGCCATTCCTTGCTCGCTCTCTTGTTTTCCGGTTGGTGCAAGTGAACCCAGGTTTCGTCCCCCAGTAAAGATTCTTGCAAGGAAGCCATCACCTTCTCGTTCAAAGCGCCGAAGAAGTTCTTCACAAGCATCAACACGTCGTCCTCTCATTTCAGGAGTCAGCTGCCGTGGCACCCATCTTGCAGACACTTCGTGAAACTGGAGCACATCATGCACAATGTGGTGTGCTGACCCATCCCTAATCTGTAAACATGTTGCAATGTCATTCAGTGTCACTTGTCGATTTTCCTTCACTATGGCTTCAACTGCTGCAATGTTCTGTGGAGTCACAACTCGTTGTGCCTGACCTGGACGGGGAGCATCTTCCACTGAAGTCACACCACTTGCGAACTTCCTACTCCATGCGTAGACTTGCATGCATTACCGTACTGAATTTCAATAGGTTTCACCTTCACTACGCAAAAACCGAATAACAGAACGCTCTTCTTCCCTGGTGCAAGTCGCAAGTGGGGCGGCCATCTTTATACTGATACTGCGATGGTATGAGTGCATCTGCACTATGCTGCCACCTACAGGCCATTCTGCACGCTGTTTGTAGCACGCTTACCAACTTAAAGCATAACGTCGCGAAATTTCGACTTGTTATTACAAATTTAATTTTTTCATTTGACTCACTATCGTACATCGATACTCCGCAATCCACCGTACGGCGTATGGCGGAGGGTACTCTGTACCACTACTAGTCACTTCCTTCCCTGTTTGACCCGCAAATAGAACGAGGGAAAAACGACCATCTATATGCCTCCGTATGAGCCCCGATCTCTTGTATCTTCGTGTTCCTTGCGCCTCATGTACGATGGAGGCATCACAATCTTTCTGCAATCAGCTTCAAACGCCGATTCTCTAAATGCTCACAGTAGTGTCCCCGGAGTCTTTCGCGGCGGCACGACTGGATAAAATCTCCTCGAGAATTTTATTGGAACTGACGCGGCTTGGAAACTGAGAAGATTTTATCTCATCTCAGCAGTATTCCTCTAAAAGAATATCACCTTCCTTCCAGGGATTCCCATTTGAGGTCCCGAAGCGTCTCCGCAACATTTGCGTGTCATTCGAAACTATCGATAACAAAACTAGCTACCCTCCTCTTAACTGCTTCGATGTCTTCCTTCAATCCTACCTGATATGGATTCCAAACACTCGAGAAGTACTCAAGAATAAGTCGCAGCATATGAGGTCTCCTTTGCAGATGACCCACACTTCCCTAGAATTCTCCCAATACCGAAGTCGACCATTCGCCTTTCCTACCACAATCCTCAAAAATGGTTCAAATGGCTCTGAGCACTATGGGACTTAACATCCCCTAGAACTTAGAACTACTTAAACCTAACTAACCCAAGGACATCACACACATCCATGCCCGAGGCAGGATTCGAACCTGCGACCGTAGCGGTCGCGCGGTTCCAGACTGAAGCGTCTAGAACCGCTCGGCCACTTCGGCCGGCCCACAATCCTCACATGCCAGTTCCATTTCATATCACTTTGCAACGTTACACGCATACAGTTGAACGATGCGGCTGTGTGAAGCAGGACATTACGAATGCTATATCCGAACATTATGGGTCTGTTTTTCCTACTCATCCGCATACATTTTTCCACATTTAGAGCTAGCTGCCATTCACAACACCATATAGAAATTTTGTCATCCTGCATTCTCCTACTGGCGCTCAACAATGACACCCTACCGTACACCCTAGCATCATCAGCAAACACCCGAAGATTGTTGCCCACCCTGCCCGCCAAATCGTTTATGTATCGAGAGAATAATAGCGGTTCTATCATACGGACCTATCATACTTCCCTGGGCACTCCTGATGATACCCTTGTCTCTGATGAACATTCGCCGTCGAGGAGAAAGAACTGGGTTCTATAACTTAAGAAGTCTTCCAGCCGCTCACATAGTCCTGAAACTATTGCGTATGCTCGAACCTTCTTTAACAGCCTGCAGTAGGGCTCCGTGTGAAACACTTTCCAGAACTGTAGGAGTAGGGAATCTGCCTGTTGCCCCATATCCATGGTTCGCTGTATATCATGTGAGAAAAGGACAAGCTGAGTTTTTCACAAGCACTGCTTTCTAAAACCATGCTGATTCGTACGCATTAGCTTCTCGGTCTCAAAAAAAAAAAAATTATTATATTCGAACTGAGAATATGTTCAAGGATTCTGCAACAAACCGATGTTACAGATATTGTTTTGTAGTTTTGCAGGTCCATTCTTTTGTCATTCTTATACAAAGGATCACCGGCGCTCTTTTCCGGTCCCTTGGGACCGGACAAGAGATTCACGATAAATGCATGCTAGGTAAGGGACCAGATCCGTAGAGCACTCTTTGAAAAACCGGACTGGGCTTCCATACGGACGTGGTGAATAATTTGTTTTCAATTCCTTCAGTTGTTTCTCTACACCAGGGATGCGTATTACGAGGGTAATCCCAAAACTATGATCTCTTATTTTTTTATAAGTACACAGACCTCTTTATTTCTACAATGGTTTACATCAGTTTACAGCTGGAACATTAAGCTATTTTTTGAGAAAATCACCATTTCTGTCGATGCATTTTTGTAGACGCTGTGGCAGTTTTTGTATGCCCATGTCATACCAGCTCGCCGCCATGCTGTTCAGAAATTTATGAACCTCTTCTTTCACCTCGTCGTAGGAGCTGAATCGCTGGGACCACAATTAACACTGGCAGGTACTGTGAGACTCTGAAAAAACTCAAACGGGCAATTCAGAACCGGGGAAGAGGAATGTTGAGCAAGAACGTACACATTCTCCATGAAACGCTCGCCCACACATCGCTCGGCAAACCGTTGCTCTCCTGCAACAGTTTCAGTGGAGCATAATCACTCAGCCACCCTTTAGTCCTGACTTGGCGCCCAGTGACTATCACCTGTTCCCTAGGTTAAAAAAACATTTGGCCGGAAAGCGATTCAGCTCCGACTTCCTGAACAGCATGGCGGCGAGCTGGTAAGACATGGGAATACAAAAACTGTCACAGCGTCTACAAAAATGCATCGACAGGAATGGTGATTATGTCGAAAAATAGCTAAATGTTCAGGCTGTAAACTGATGTAATTCATTGTAGAAATAAACAGGCCTAAGGATTACCCTCGTGCTATATCGTCCATATGGGAGTCTGTTCTATGGCCAAACGACGGTTTGTTTGTGCATTTCTCCTACGTGAACGATTTCTTGAATGTGGAATTTAAAACTTCTGCTTTCGTTTTGCTATCTTCAACTGCCACACCAGACTGGTCAACTGTCTAGTGTTTACGGAAAGAAGCCTTTCTGTCGGCCAGCGACTGTAAACACATGTTGTTGTGACAATCATTTCTGCAGTGTCATTTCGTCGAAGTATTATCACAAACAAACGACTGCTAGCGAGTACATGTCTATCGCTGCATGCGCTCGGTTCACACGGCTTCCGCGTACGCAGCTCGCTTATGTTCAACAACGGAGTTTTTGCTGCTACTTCGCAACCGTATTGCAGGATCTAAAAAGATCGCCGAGGTGGTGTTGAGATAATTATGCTTTTTGACCGAAGTCTTCCTAGTTTTGTCCATTTATGGCTACCGACAATTGAAGCGAAATGGTACGATAAAGGACGAAAGCAAGCAAGCAAGAATTGGGGAAGGATACGAAATTTACTTAGCTCTCCATCTAGTACTTTTGCTGTTGCCAAGTTTCAGCTGCAGCGACGAACTGCTGTATAAATAAAAATAGAATTAAGAATAAGCCTTCTGCGGCTGGCTAGTAGTGGTACAGTGTATCCTCCTCCAATCACCTTGTGGTAGCTTGCAGAATATACATGTATGTAGACGTAGAAAACAAGCAACAATACTACGGGAGTCATTGTGCCTCTGGACAACAATTACTGTATTCGTCTGCCATCGGTTATCGGCTGCATTGCCCAAGTATCTGTTGTAAGTGCGCCTCGCCTGTTTATTACGTCTTTTATTGTTATTGTAGCGCGACTGAAAGTCTGCCACACGCTAAAACACTGGTTCCCACCAGCCCTTCTGACAAGGAACTCCTTGGGAGCGAGGTCGCTAAAGGCCGATGATGTCTACGGTATTCAATGCCCCACATATTGTCTGCTAATAGCAACACAGGTGGGACTGGAGGTATCCAATGGTGAGCACAGCCTGAGGCTACGGACCGTGGTTGAACTGCTTTCTCGACGAGTAACTCAAAACCGTGCTGCCGTGCTGCATCAGCAAAAGCAAACGATAAACAGAGCAAATATTGAAATTTTGTCAGAAGGGGATCCAAGGGATTTCACATCGTGAGAAATAAGTAGTAGATGAAATATTACCGCTTCTGCAAGATGAGGCAGTGAAACCTGTGGTGTCGTATGCGCTCGACTGTGCGGAAAATGTAGATGATGTGTACAATGAACATGATACGAGCTCAACAAGTGAAACTGATACTGAAACAGGTGTCGAGCATTGTACTTCATCATCCTTGTCGGACAGGCTGCCACATATCCTGTCTCCAGTGAATCATAATGAAGAGCTATTGTTGTCCAAAGCGCGGATACTAAACTACGTAAATGGAATATCATCCGCAGCACAGTAAAAAAAAACAATAACGAATAAATTTCGAGTAAGTCCGCAACAATACGACCGTGTAGTGCCTAAGAAAACCTACGGATATTCAAGAGAGGACAAGACGCATTAAAAATCAAGAAACTGGTTTTCACGCGTTTCTAGGGAGCTCGATACAATTTACAGGATTTCAATGGTAGTGATCTACTACGTTACGCATAACAAATCGCGCACGTCATCGATTACAGGGATCTCAAGTAAACCAGTGGATGGTTCCATTGCTTCAAACAACGCTACAAAAATTTAAGACGAAAGATAATGAAGTTTCGAACAAAGCATAACTTGAAGATGCACAGCAAATTGCGGAATAAACCTGACAATTTGTAGGTAAGAGAAACTTATCCCATCGCTCAGTACGTAGTTCTCAACTCCGACCAATCGGTGTTTGGAAAGGAAATGCATGTGATATAAACACTGGAAATTACGAGGTACCAAGGGAGTTGTATGAAGATCAACTAACATGAATGTTTAAACACATTCGTATACAATTATTCGGACTGTTGGCTAGATATTTATTATGCTGCGAGAAGCTGGAGAAGGTCTGCTCCGTACGATTCTTTCTCGTATGCATGATCTTTCAAGGGCAGTAGAGAATGTTTACTTGACAGCAAGCAGGAGTGGGAAGATAGGAGTAACAGAAGAACCATGGTATGAGCACTGCTTTTGGCCAATAGCTGATCAAAATACTTTACTTCATTCCGTGTCCGCGTATAAAAATCGTACTCCCTTAGAGCAAAATATTCCTCCTGAAAAGTGCGTGCCATTGCAGTTCATACCACCTGCGACCACTGCAATTTAGCCTGTGGGTGTCTGTTTTTCCGTGCCTATACAGCATATTATTGCACTATCTGCAGCTACACCTTAAAGGACAGTCTACCTCACGATAAGCTCCACGACAAACTGTTTTGCATTCTGTTGCATGCCACCACATTCCATCAGTTGTCATCACCCCATTACACCAATATGATTCTATATGCGTCCTTTAAGAGTGGATACCCTGCTGAACGTCCTGCACGGTTTGTTAACTCTCAAGGAGTTCCCCTTCAGTATGGTACGAATGTTTGTGATGACTCTGGAACGGAAAATTTTGAATGTCGACGATGCCCATTTTGTGAAGTAAAATGTATACATCCCATAGAAGGTTTGAGCTCTGCAGCTTCGGGACACTTTTGCTGTCGGTCTCATGATGCACACAGTGAGTCATTAGCAGTTACTGTTTTTTCTGTCAGAATTGGTAACACAACACTTTTAAATGAGCGCTATTAAATATTCAGTTTGCGACCTCTCACTCAAAGGGTTCCCTGTGAAAGTACCCTTAAGTAAAATAAGACATTAGCTAGTACCACCCTCCATCTTCCCCCAATCCACATTTATCAGTAGCGCCTATTAGAACTTCATAATGAAAAACCGTTTTCTTTAAACAGTTTTACTTTTTAATGACCGAAAATAAGCGGTATTTAGTTCTGTAAGTGTTGTATTAAACAGTAACTAATGAATAAGTGAAACAATTGGTATTGTTTTTCTAGCAACCTCTTTTCGCAGAAAGACGAAGCAACTGTCAGTGCATCGCGTGTCTTACCTTCCCAGAAAAGAAGGCTGAGTACTATCCACATTGAGGACAGCACATGCTACGAAACACTTCCTCGGCACCACTTTTATCACTCACACACTTCACCCCCATATAAGATCAACCGACATAAAACGTGTGCACTACACTTAGGCCTAGTGTTTGTAGATCACTTGATTGCTGGACTCCTTACTTCTGAACTTGCGGAAACTGGAAAACTTCAGGCTGTCAATGCTTTGTGCCTTACCACTGTCACTAATAATAATAATAATAACAATAATAATACTCTGTAGGCCCTACAGCAGGGTAGTAGCCGTTACACAGTTACTGTCGTGCTGACAGTTTGTTTACCTAGTGCGAAGTGAATAATGAAGCAAACTATCAACTCGGGGCTGGTGCTATACATGTGTCTCACGTTTACCGTCATAGATGTATAGCGTAAGTAGCGAGTGGATAACAAGCGTGAAGAAGATGATCAAAACTCGTTTCACAAGCTGTAGCCTCCATTACATTGTTTCAGGTGTTACTGGTAGTATTTGAAATAAAAAAATGTAGTTATTGGTAGCTTATGTAGTCAGTAGCTCATGGTCTTGAGGTAGCGTTCTCGCTTCCCGCGCACTGGGCCCCGGGTTTGATTCCCGGCGGGGTCAGGGATGTTTTCCTGCCTCGTGATGACTGGGTGGTGTTGTGTCGTCTTCATCATCATCATCATCATCATTCATCCCCATCACGGTCGGAGGAAGGCAATGGCAAACCACCTCTATTAGGACCTTGCATAGTACAGCAGTGCGGGTGTCCCGCATCGTCCCCTACGCTCCTCGGAGTATGGAACCTCATCATCGTGTAATCAATATTCACTCGTGCGAAATAGTTATCTTTTAAAAAGATTACGAGAGTAAGTCAAAAATTATCCGTCATATTGACATAACTCTTCTAACATTGTCCCTACTGAGCTCCGTCCTCATTTATGCTACTTTGATCCTGATTCACAGATTTGTCTTCCTTTTGTTGCAGACAAACCACGGCCGACCCATCAGATGTTCGCACCAAAGGGGAACAACGAGCGGTGATCCGGTTCTTGTGTGTCGGGGGCCGCAGTCTATCGGAGGCTTCCGGCACAACCCGGGAACAGTGTCTTGTCGCAACGGGGTGTCTACCAGTGGATTGCAAAATTCAGAAATGGTCGCGCAGGTGTTGCACACGAGGAAACAGCCAGACGACCATCCGTGCCACAAATGATGACGACACTGAGTGAGCACGTGGCACGGTTCTGGTAGACAGGTGAGTGACTGTTGATGAAGACATCGTCTGCAAATTGGTCACCGTTCTACCTACGAAATTACGTAAAACAGACTTGCGCAAGGCTGTGCAAGAGGGGGCCCGAAACACCTCAGAGTGTTGCACGAACAAAAGCGCTTGGACATCTGCCAAAAACATTTGGATCGCTATAGTGAAGAAAGTGACGACTTGATACACAGAATGACCACTGGTGACGAAATACGGATCCTCCATGACGAGCCGGAGAGTAAACGGCAGATTACAGAATGGAAACATCCACAATCGTCCAGCAGCAAAAAGTTTGAAGTCTAACCGTCCGCAGGAAAACTGATGCTTACCGCCTTTTAGGATGTGCAAGGCCCAGTATCTGAACACTACCAAGACAGTGACACAACAATGAACAGCGCACGTTAATATTGAAACACTTACTGGCAGCCTGAAACCTGCAAATCGAAGCAAACGCTGAGGATAACTATCGAAAGGTGGTGTGTTATGCCACCGGGCACATACCGCTGCGCACACTGCCGCAAGACCCCGGAAACTCGTGTTTGAAGTAATGGGTCATACTACGTATAATCCTCATATTGCTCCTTCCGGCTACCACTTGTTTGGTCCACTCAAAGAGCCATTAAGCGACCGTCGATTCACCCCGGACCAAGAAGTGGAGGCTTCTGTGCATGTGTGGCCCGCTGCTCAGCCGGAAACGACCTTTTATGAGGGCAGCAGGAAGGTTGTCCATCGAAGGACCAAGTGCATTGGAAAGCACTGAAAAACCATGTTAACGTACGTGTCCTATTTGTAAGGCATTGAAGGTATAGCTACACTGCAAATAATTTTTGACTTATCCTCGTAGTTTCGTGATCGAAACACAATTCAGTTCCTTTTTTTGTACCACTCAGTAAATTTTATTTCACCTCTTTGGAAGTAATTGCTCCACGGGTTGGGGACCACTGCGATAAGGCGTCAAAAGTCATAAATTTCCTTGTTACTCACCAGGCTATACGTATAACATCGGTACCTCTTTCATCAAATGTCTGTAGACAGTCTGTTTCATTGCACCTGCGAGCCTTGCCCAAGTTTATTTGGACGAATCGTTCGCATGCGCGCATCCGAGCGAAAGGCGGCAAAGTGGCTGCAGGCGAAGTACGCCGCTGGTTGGTTGGTTGGTTGTTTTGGGGAAGGAGACCAGACAGCGTGGTCATCGGTCTCATCGGATTAGGGAAGGATGTGGAAGGAAGTCGGCCGTGCCCTTTCAGAGGAACCATCCCGGCATTTGCCTGGACTGATTTAGGGAAATCACGGAAAACCTAAATCAGGATCGCCGGACGCGGGATTGAACCGTTGTCCTCCCGAATGCGAGTCCAGTGTCTAACCACTGCGCCACCTCGCTCGGTCCGCTGGTTGGTGGGATTGTTTAGCACAGAGGTTGTAACGTAAACGTCCGGGATCCTACGCGACTGTACGCAAGAAACTGCTAGAACTAGAGTGCTTAAACTTAATTGGTACAGTAGCAAGTGAAATGAGAGACAGAACTCTAATAATCACACCATTTCATCTGACTATTTTGTTTCAGGAAACGCCTTAAGTAAAAGATCCGTACCGGACCCTGAAAAATGTGCGTCTGATTTTGGTACCAAATATAGCAAGATAACTGATGCTAGGTAAAGAAGTAGTTGCTTTCAAATTGCAGGTGAATGAGCTGATGAAGAGCATTGTCATGGTTTCCCTTTTAGAGGTTTTCAAGTTTTTTAAAAAAAATTTCAAAGTATGGTGTAAGCGGGTGCATATCCAAATATCGAAATAGCTTTGGGTATATTTATGACAATGCTAGTGACTGCAGCATCTTGTGAATACGGTTTCAGCGATCATAAAACTTGCAGAATCTGCACAGAAAGCCGGCCGTGGTGGCCGAGCGGCTCTAGGCGCTTCAGTCTGGAACCGCGCGACTGATACGGTCGCAGGTTCAAATCCTGCCTCGGGCATGGATGTGTGTGATGTCCTTACGTTAGTGAGGTTTAAGTAGTTCTAAGTTCTAGGTGGCTGATGACCTCAAATGTTAAGTCCCATTGTGCTCAGAGCCATTTGAACCATTTCGCACAGAAAAAAAATTCGTACTGGCAGTTTTACAGGATGGAGCAAGGGGGTGGGAGGAATTGCGGGGGCTTGGGAGGCGGGAGGAGGAGAGGAGGTCGCATAAGTGGCGGGTTGCCAAGGCCGCAGAATTGCCTCGGTACGGCTATGAAAACCACGGACTGTCCACTGGCCGTTTATTACATGTGCGGCCAGTGCTAAGTTGTTGGTATCCTAAAGGCGCGTCTGTGGTGCCTTCGACATCTACTTTCATGGCTACTTCAAAATGACTCCAGCCACACTGCAAGGGTACTCTGGAACTGGTCCCATTTCACATCTTGCGTTTTTCTTCACAAGCGAACTGCAGTTCGCCACAACCCATCAAACAAATCAATGTCTTCCAATCGCTTTCCCAAATACTCATTTCACACCGTTTTTTAGTACTACCCCGACTTACACTATATAAGTTCAGTGCTCAGCTAGGCAGAATGCCATGCGAAGGACCCGGGTTCGATTCCTGGCTGCGTCAGAAATTTTCTCCGCTCGGGAACCGAGCGTTGTCTTGTCTTCACGATCAGTTCATCCTCATCGACACGCAAGGTGCCAAAGCGACATCAACTCACAGGACTTGAACCAGGCGACCGGTCTACCCGATGGGAGCCCTAGCCAAACGTACATTTAATTTCATACACAATATGATCAAAGGTATATGGATACCTATTTCGGGGAGGTCCTTGAATGTCTGTGGAGGAAGGCAGCCGTATCTTCTTCAAGAGCCGAAGCTGGGGACGGTAGTAATCTTGGACGCTGCAGTCTGGAGCGAAGTCACGTCCCAACTCATCCCACAGGTGTTCCATCGGTTTCAGGTCGGAATTCTGGGCAAGCCAGACATTGTCCACAGACCACTGTCTCACAGATGCTACTTCACCACTGGATGCACTGGATAATGATACAGCGACCGTCTCTGTATTGTTCCTCGACTCTCCGCACAACAAAATGGTTCAAATGGCTCTGAGCACTATGGGACTCAACTGCTGAGGTCACTAGTCCCCTAGAACTTAGAACTAGTTAAACCTAACTAACCTAAGGACATCACAAACATCCATGCCCGAGGCAGGATTCGAACCTGCGACCGTAGCGGTCTCGCGGTTTCAGACTGCAGCGCCTTCAACCGCACGGCCACTTCGGCCGGCTCCGCACAACACTGTAAGACGTCCATGACTAAGGAATTTATTGCTAGCGAATTCGAGCAGATGTAATTTCGATGGATTGCTCACGCGCTGCCTGCGATATGTAAGCTATAAGAGAATCTCAGGCCAGAGAGCAGTGTTGTCAGCAGTAGGAACTGTGTAGCAGTAGGAGTAAGTTGCAGCAGTCGTGTGTATGAAATTGGCGGTGCCGGTCGTGGGGAGCGATGGCGGAGCCTGAGCGATATATATAAGGTAAAAGCAGCCTCGCGCATATGTACTATTGTTATGTCAAGTCCCATGCAAATGTTTGAAAAATCTCTTAATAATAATCTTTTTATAAAAATTAACTTTTGACAATAATTCATCTCAATTTAAAGAATTTACTAATTTCTCCGATCCATGGTCATCCCGATTATTGTAAAGAAAAATCACTTGTTTCCATTTATACATGAAAAATCTATCGGCCAGCGTTGCACTGGCCTGTGCCAGAAAAAAATTATTATAAGAGCAGATATACAGGGTGAGACACCTAACGTTACCGCTGGATATATTTCGTAAGCCACATCAAATACTGACGAACCGATTCCACGGACCGAACCTGAGGAGAGGAGCTAGTGTAATTGTTTAATACAAACCATACAAAAATGTACAGAAGTATGTTTTTTAACACAAACCTACGTTTTTTAAATGGAACCACGTTAGTTTTGTTAGAACATCTGAACATATAAACAAATACGTAATCAGTGCCGTTTGTTGCATTGTAAAATGTGAATTACATTCGGAGATATTGTAACCTAAAGTTGACGCTTGAGACCTCCGACGTTCAGTTGCGTGTTGTAACAAACACGGGCCACGGTCGGCGAGCAGCATCTGCGGGACATGTTTACGATGACGACCGTGTTTATGAGTGTGGCTGTAGTGCACTGTTGTGGTTTGGTCTAGCTGTCGCAGTGTCCGCATGTAGCGCTTGCTGCTATTGCTATTCTGCATTCGTCTCCGCACGCAGACCAACTGTAGTACACCGTGTTACCAGACGTCTGTGATAGTGTAGTGTTGTAGAAACTGTGACCATGGTGTATTCGAACTTCGAAAAGGCGGAGATGATACTCATCTATGGCGAGTGTCGATGAAATGCAGCTGAAGCCTGCAGGGTGTATGCAGAACGGTACCCGGACAGAGAGCATCCAACGTGCCGCACATTGCAAAACATCTACCGCCAACTGTATGCAACAGGTATGGTCGTAGCACGCAAACGGGTCCGTAACAGGCCCGTCACAGGAGAAGCGGGTGCAGTTGGTGTGTTAGCTGCTGTTGCCATGAACCCACACATGAGTACACGGGACATTGCGAGAGCCGGTGGACTGAATCAAAGTAGTGTCATGCGCATACTGCATCGTCACCGCTTTCACCCGTTTCATGTGTCGCTACATCAGCAATTACATGGTGATGACTTTAATCATCGAGTGCAATTCTGTCAATGGGCATTAACAGAGAATGCGTTGCAGTTCTACCTGTTTACCGATGAAGCGGGTTTCACAAGCCACGGAGCAGTGAATCTACGGAACATGCATTACTGGTCCGTGGACAATCCTCGCTGGCTCAGACAGGTAGAGCGACAGCGACCGTGGACTGTAAATGTATGGTGCGGAATCATTGGCGACCACCTCATTGGTCCTCACGTCATTGCAGGGGCCCAAACAGCTGCAACATACATCGCGTTTCTACAGAATGATCTGCTCGAAAATGTCCCACTGGAAACGCGTTGACGTATGTGGTATCAGCATGATGGTGCACCTGCACATTCCGCAATTAACACTAGGATGTCCGACGGGCGTTTCATAGGACGTGGAGGACGCATAAATTGGCCAGCCCGTTCTCCTGATCTTACACCTCTGGACTTCTTTCTGTGGGGTACGTTACAGGAGAATGTGTACCGTGATGTGCCTACAACCCCAGAGGATATGAAACAACGTATTGTGGCAGCCTGCGGCGACATTACACCAGATATACTGCGACGTGTACGACATTCATTACGCCAGAGATTGCAATCGTGTGCAGCAAATGATGGCCACCACATTGAACATCTATTGGCCTGACATGTCGGGACACACTCTATTCCACTCCGTAATTGAAAACGGAAACCGCGTGTGAACGTGTACCTCACCCCTCATGGTAATGTACATGTGCGTCAGTGAAACAGACCAATAAAAAGGTGTTAGCATGTGGACGTAATGTGCTGTTCCAGTCTCTTCTGTATCTAAGGTCCATCACCGTTCCCTTTGGATCCCTACGTAATTCGGTGCTCTCCGATACACACGATCGAACAGCGGAGGAGTGGTACTCAAGCGTCAACTTTAGGTTACAATATCTCCGGATGTAATTAACATTTTACAATGCAACAAACGGCACTGATTATGTATTTGTTTATATGTTCAGATGTGCTAACAAAAGTAATGGGGTTCCATTTAAAAAACGTAGGTTTGTGTTAAAAAACATACTTCCGTGCATTTTTTATGGTCTGTATTAACCAATTACACTAGCCCCTTTCCTCACGTTCGGTATGTGGAATCGATTTGTCAGTATTTGGTGTGGTTTACGAAATATATCCAGCGGTAATGTTAGGTGACCCACCCTGTATATGCGTTATCCGGCGACTTTATTGAGGTAAGAATTTTCAGTTTATTCAATTATTCAGCAAACCTGCATCTGACTGCGTCTGTGAACTTGTTTCTTGCACTCATCCATTTTGCCAGAAATGCAACATGTATTTGACTCAGCAATAAAATTTGTGCAATGGCATTAAGATGGTACTGGAAAATTAACTTGGCCCTGATGTTTACTTGGTTCTTTCATTGGTGGGTAACTTTACTCTACTACTCATTTTCATGTTCAATTTAAGCAAAGGATGTAGATTATGATTCAAGCTGTTAGATTTAAACAATTTTGATCTCAATATATATATATATTGTTAAAATTTTAAGTCATACACAAAACCTACTATTTCAAACATTTTCGTAGCACGAATCTCTCTTACAAAAAATCTTACAAAACGCTTACTGCGTCAAACCTTGGACATATATATCCTAACTCTGAACATTATCTAACAAAAACCAATTTGAAATGATTATATGTCTTCTCTCATTTACGTGCTAAGGTTTGGTCTGGGGCAGAGAGCGCGACCTACCTCAAGGCTGTCACCACACGTCTGCCTCCTCCGGGCACCTCGCTGCGACTCCGGTTTTTTACTGCACGCGCACGGCTCTCTTAACCATCAAAGACCCTCCTACTCAAAGATATTATACTCGTTCCACCTTGCGGTTGGCAACTACCGACTATATTCTGGAGCTACCCTGATCAGACCTTAGCACATATCTTTCACTATGAGTCACATTTTTTTATTCGGAGATTAGTCACATTTTATTGTTCCAAGGTTACGGAATTTATCTGTGGGAGGTTACACTGAATGTGAATTTTTTTATATTTTTATTGTGGGGAGGTTACAACACAATGCTGTTAATTGTGTTCATTTAACGTTTTCTTAAGCGCAATAAGGGAACCGCACCATCTCCAGGAGAAACGTCCCCATACCGGAACAACACGTCCCCTCACTACACACGATAGCAGGTAACGTTCTCGGACTGACACACACGGTGTACCTAAATCCCATGCAGCACGCGTGGGATGCATTGTGGGGACGTACTGCAGCACGTCCACATCTACCAACAACCATCCAGCAGCTGGCAACCGCCCTCCCTGTCACGGTAAACCCTCACCAAGCTCGTGGGCAGCGTGAGAGCACGCTGCAGACCATCCACTGCCGTCCTTGATGATCACACATCATTTTCACAATCACGCACTGCATTTTGTAGTGTTCTGTTCGTGTCATCGCGTATTTCTTCCAGACAACTTCTGTGCCACACTGCAGCAGTTCTTTCTATGTATGGTGCACGTTTCGTCGAGGTACGTTACTTGGTAGTGAAACGTCACGCGCAAGTTACTTTCGTCCTTAGGTTTTGCATACCAGTGTAATATTTTTATATACTGTGACAAATATTGACATTCTTGGAGAAAAACAAGCGTCACCAAAAACCTGTCAAGAGGTACGCAACTTATTTTATTCATCCACAACAACACTGTACAAACAGTAGACGCACGTGAACACGTAGATTCCACCTTACCAAGCCAACGAAAGGCGTTCCACAATGTACTACCCACCTGGATACGAACACAAGGAGTGCCTTTACAAATGTCTAATTGCCTCGATGAATAATTGACGAATAGAACCCAGTCCGTATTACTGGGCGCTTAATATTCCACAGATACGAAAGTAGCTTAGGGTACGGCCAATAAATAGTTCAAAAATGGCTCTGAGCACTATGGGACTTAACATCGATGGTCATCAGTCCCCTAGAACTTAGAACTACTTAAACCTAACTAACCTAAGGACAGCACACAACACCCAGTCATCACGAGCCACAGAAAATCCCTGACCCGCCGGGAATCGAACTCGGGAACCCGGGCGCGGGAAGCGAGAACGCTACCGCACGACCACGAGCTGCGGACCAATAAATAGTAATAGGACCCCTAGCGTTCTCGGTTCTCGGTTCACATACACGATTTGTCAAATAAGACTGTAGGGGTGCTAGCTAAAGATGCTGTTGTCTACGAGAAAGCATCGTAGTTGGGCTATCGTGAAGTGATGCAGACATTTTGTGTAATGAAAGGCAACTGGTATTAAATACGAATATATGGAGGGTACTGCCTGTGCCAAGGAAAAAGAACGCTATAGTATCTATTTACAAGATTAGTTGTGATCATTTTAAGCATATCGCGTGCCATGAGTTCCGGGTGTAAATTGAACTGCAGCTAATCACGGAGGTCCAGTGTGGGTTGTAATTATCGTATGGTAGCGAAACTTGGTAGACACGCTAATACGTTGATGCGGAACCGATTTACATTGAAAAAAAAATTAGCTCCAGTTTCGGTTATCTAGCGCAAACCTGGCGGCGTACACTATATATCGCCGACTGAAAAGTCATGAGGACAGGCCCTAAGTCATTAAATGCTTTAAAGGCGATGATGATAAAATTCAAAAACACGGCTGAGCTTGGTGTGGCACCTAGAAGAGGAATGCTTCCTATCCCGGTGGAACTTACTGACGAGGCTGCCGCTGCTGTAACTGACCATGCAGCATCTGCACCGGGTAGTGGCAATGCTCATGCAGCGTTACAAAAGTTATCCATGAGATGGTCAACAGTACAGAAACTTTTGCGGCCTGTTTTACACAGATAGCCGTACAAAATACAGACGTTACAGCACCTAAAACTTCACGATCCTCAGCAACGTTCTGAATCTACTCTTCGGCTTCTGGCACGGATCGAAGTCGATGACATGTGGCCGGCCAATATTCTGTGGAGTGACGAGGCACATTTTACACTACAGGTTGCTGTGAATACACAAACTACCGAATTTTGGGGGACTGTTAAACAGCGTGTTGTACACGAAGAACCATTGTATTCGTCGTATGTGACTGTGTGGTGTAGATTCACAAGCATTTTATTCTCGGTTCGTTCTTCTTTCAAGAGAATACACCCACAGGGCCTGTCAGGTGTACGGTCACGTCTGCATTTTATCCAGAACTCCTTTTAAAGCAAGTGATACCTGCTTTGGAAGAGCGCAACTGTGCGGAAACCAATGTTTTCATACAAGATGGGGCAACACCTCTAGTCGCTGGCCCAGTGAAAGATCTCCGTAATGCAACCTTCCACGAGAGTATTGTCTCCAGAAGTTTTCCGGGTGCATGGACTACACATTTTCCACCGGACCACACATCTTCCACCGGACCACACATCTTCCACCGGACCTGCTGCGAGCAACTGTTGATCACGTCATTTTATGGGTGCGGCATCTCTTCCACGTCTCTGATGCACATATCGAATAAATCGTGTAAGCGGCGCCATATACAGTGTGTTAACTGTGAGACGGCAGAGTTGTGAGGGGAGTGCGGGGAGAGGAGGAAGCAAGCATTGGTTGGCGAGGGGAGAGGAGCGGTTGCAGGGGGGGGGGGGGGGGGGGAACAAGGCACGCCTACCAGTTGCAGTGCTGGCACCACAAATTGCGCGTCATGCTTGCAAGAAAGCAGACGAAAGGCTTGGAAGTAAAACTCGCTTTAAATGTTGTTCGTAAACGAAACTGAAATCGTCATATATATATGTCTACTATGCGCTCAAAAACCATTCATCCAATTGCAATGAAACTTTGGCGAGTTGTTCTCTGAACGCCCGAAAGGAGTAATGGACGATGTTCCAACAGCTACGTCACTGTAGCATGCGTCGCGCAACTGACTAGGTGAAGGCTAGTCATGCAGCGGACCCGCATTCGATTCCCACTGCTCGCAATTTTTTTCATTTTATTTCATTCCCCGCAATGTTAAACTATTAATTATAAAATTTAAATATACTTAAACAGGTCATTTAGTATAACGTAACTGTCAATCTCTATATGTATAAATGAATGTATGTATGTCTGCCCTCTGTGCGTTCCCAAACCATTCATTTGATTGCGATGAAATTTTGGTGATTTGTTCTCCGTACGCCCACGAAGGTTCCTAGCCGAAAAAACAAAAACACGCAGAACAGTACAGCACAAAACAATAACGAAGCTACCTTGTACAACACAGTCAGCTACGTAATGTTGACAGCAGTCGAAACTGCCTGCCTACCGAAGCCTCCCAACGTTTACCGACTTCAGGACTAGGGAGAGGTCTGCCATCTAAAAGTTTACACACTGTAATAAGATCAACATTATGCCTTTCTCACTTGTTTGTCGTCGTTCTCCTCCTCCTACGTCCCGTTCCTAATCTAATACATTTGGAAATATTTTTCTTCTGTTGGCGGCCGGCCGCGGTGGCCGAGCGGTTCTAGGCGCTACAGTCTGGAACCGCGCGACCGCTACGGTCGCAGGTTCGAATCCTGCTTCGGGCATGGATGTGTGTGATGTCCTTAGGTTAGTTAGGTTTAAGTAGTTCTAAGTTGTAGGGGACTGATGACCTCAGAAGTTAAGTCCTATAGTGCTTAGAGCCATTTTTTTTCTCCTGTTGGCCAAAATTTGAACTAATTTTTTCCGTCGTAAATCGGTTCCGCATTTACGCATTAGAATGTCTGCAATATCCGCTGCCGTATGATTATTACAACTCACACTGAACCTCTGTGAGTATTATTTAATTATTATTAATTATTATTTAATTATAACTACCCGGTACACTAGTAAGGTTGATGCTTTAACTTCCTATCTTCGCACAGTGTAACCTTTAGACTGTGCTGTGTGCCAGTGCACCTTAGCGTAACTTCTACGACGGTGCTAACTTTTCAAAGTTGAGTTTATTACTTTTGTATCTCAGTGGAACCTTAGACGTTAGTCTGACTGTGTCATGATGTACCTTTATTCTCACGAGTAGCTGTATCTAACCATTAAAGTGCAAATTCAGTCCATTAGTAGTGAAACGCTTACACTGTCTTGTTTTCCTCAATCGTTGATCCGAGTTTGTCAGTCACAACTGCATGATCGCACTTCATGACTATTCGTTCGTCCGCTATTAAACATGAGGAACCATTTTCGGAGTTTAAGATACCACTTCAGTAACGTCTACACAATGATGTATCACCAAACGGAGTTTCGTCATTATGCTAAAATGAGTCTCTCTGAAGATCGCGTTTACTTTACTCAAAAAATAGGTTTGACGTAGATGATTGTCTTTAAGTTGGCTTCGTTTTCTTTTCAGAACATGATTTATGCCCGCAGATTTGGCTGTACAGAGAAATATATTATTTCCAATTACGTCAACTTGATGGATCGTTAACTGTCAAATAAAACAGTTTTTCCATTGAATCTTACGTATTTATAAATTTGTAGACAGCTGGTTCACAAGACACGTGTCAGAAAAGGTTCCACGAGAGTCGTTGTTTCAGAACCAAACTTTTACCACCGTCTTTCCATCACCCCATCATATAACCCCTCTTCCCGCCATGTGCGAACCAGAACAGGTACAAAAATAACATCTGAGACAAGGAGGTTTAAACGATTTACATAGTCGTCAACAACGTTGTTTCCATCAGCCCATACATAACTCAGCAAAACATAGTACAAATAAATTTTTGGATATTGATAGTGAACTTCAAAAATCATCATAATTACATACCATATAAATAGTACTGAATAAAATAAAGACTCTTTTACACAGGGCGATTCAGATACCCTTACTAATGTCGTTTTATGTATACCGCAACGTTATATCTGGGCTTCAAACACGTTCGCTCGTTAGAAGCAAACTATTAATCCTACCGAAAAATAACAGGATCTCTTTGTAGGAAATTTAACGTAGTATTCGGCCAGGATAAGTTTTCACAACAGGCTGTAGTTTTCGAGTTATTCAAGTAAAACGTACTAAAGTGAGCATCAGACGTACCCACACTCCCACACTCATACCGCGCAGGCCGGGATTTCTAGTTCGTTGTTCATGCCACTACCTCATACTGCTGCACGAAAATTCGCGAGCCGGCCGCTGTGGCCGAGCGGTTCTAGGCGCTTCAGTCCGGAACCGCACTGCTGCTACGGTCGTAGGTTCGAATCCTGCCTCGGGCATTGATGTGTGTGATGTCCTTAGGTTAGTTGGTTTTAAGTAGTTCTAAGTCTGAGGGACTGATGACCTCAGATGTTAAGTCCCATAGTGCTTAGAGCCATTTTTGAATATTCGCAACTTCACAAATTATTTGCCACCTTTTTTAGTCTTCACTGACTGACCTTATTAAGCCACCGGCTTAGTGGAGCACTTACAAATTTCAAAATTGACGTTTATGTCAATTTTATCTAACTATTTTGTGAATTTTAACAGAATAAAACGAACATTTACTTCGTTGTATTCGTCAGGCATTCTGACTAAGAATCTACTGTGTTTGTAAGGGTTAAGTCTGGATCGAAATGTCAACGTAATTAGTTACAGCGTAACATTTACTAAAATCATTCTGCCTTCATTCAACTCACGGGCATGTTTGAATTCATAATGCTAACGAAATAGTCTACATCTACATCTACATCTATACTCCGCGAGCCACCTTACGGTGTGTGGCGGAGGGTACTTATTGTACCACTATCTGATCCCCCCTTCCCTGTTCCATTCACGAATTGTGCGTGGGAAGAACGACTGCTTGTAAGTCTCCGTATTTGCTCTAATTTCTCGGATCTTTTCGTTGTGATCATTACGCGAGATATATGTGGGCGGTAGTAATATGTTGCCCATCTCTTCCCGGAATGTGCTCTCTCGTAATTTCGATAATAAACCTCTCCGTATTGCGTAACGCCTTTCTTGAAGTGTCCGCCACTGGAGCTTGTTCAGCATCTCCGTAACGCTCTCGCGCTGACTGAATGTCCCCATGACGAATCGCGCTGCTTTTCGCTGGATCATGTCTATCTCTTCTATTAATCCAACCTGGTAAGGGTCCCATACTGATGAGCAATACTCAAGAATCGGACGAACAAGCGTTTTGTAAGCTACTTCTTTCGTCGATGAGTCACATTTTCTTAGAATTCTTCCTATGAATCTCAACCTGGCGCCTGCTTTTCCCACTATTTGTTTTATGTGATCATTCCACTTCAGATCGCTCCGGATAGTAACTTCTAAGTATTTTACGGTCGTTACCGCTTCCAATGATTTACCACCTATGGCATAATCGTACTGGAATGGATTTCTGCCCCTATGTATGCGCATTATATTACATTTATCTACGTTTAGGGAAAGCTGCCAGCTGTCGCACCATGCATTAATCCTCTGCAGGTCCTCCTGGAGTACGTACGAGTCTTCTGATGTTGCTACTTTCTTGTAGACAACCGTGTCATCTGCAAATAGCCTCACGGAGCTACCGATGTTGTCAACTAAGTCATTTATGTATATTGTAAACAATAAAGGTCCTATCACGCTTCCCTGCGGTACTCCCGAAATTACCTCTACATCTGCAGATTTTGAACCGTTAAGAATGACATGTTGTGTTCTTTCTTCTAGGAAATCCTGAATCCAATCACAAACCTGGTCCGATATTCCGTAAGCTCGTATTTTTTTCACTAAACGTAAGTGCGGAACCGTATCAAATGCCTTCCTGAAGTCCAGGAATACGGCATCAATCTGCTCGCCAGTGTCTACGGCACTGTGAATTTCTTGGGCAAATAGGGCGAGCTGAGTTTCACATGATCTCTGTTTGCGGAATCCATGTTGGTTATGATGAAGGAGATTTGTATTATCTAAGAACGTCATAATACGAGAACACAAAACATGTTCCATTATTCTACAACAGATTGACGTAAGCGAAATAGGCCTATAATTATTCGCACCTGATTTATGACCCTTCTTGAAAATGGGAACGACCTGCGCTTTCTTCCAGTCGCTAGGTACTTTACGTTCTTCCAGCGATCTACGATAAATTGCTGATAGAAAGGGGGCAAGTTCTTTAGCATAATCACTGTAGAATCTTAAGGGTATCTCGTCTGGTCCGGATGCTTTTCCGCTACTAAGTGATAGCAGTTGTTTTTCAATTCCGATATCGTTTATTTCAATATTTTCCATTTTGGCGTCCGTGCGACGGCTGAAGTCAGGGACCATGTTACGATTTTCCGCAGTGAAACAGTTTCGGAACACTGAATTCAGTATTTCTGCCTTTCTTCGGTCGTCCTCTGTTTCGGTGCCATCGTGGTCAACGAGTGACTGAATAGGGGATTTAGATCCGCTTACCGATTTTACATATGACCAAAACTTTTTAGGGTTCTTGTTTAGATTGTTTGCCAATGTTTTATGTTCGAATTCGTTGAATGCTTCTCTCATTGCTCTCTTTACGCTCTTTTTCGCTTCGTTCAGCTTTTCCTTATCAGCTATGATTCGACTACTCTTAAACCTATGATGAAGCTTTCTTTGTTTCCGTAGTACCTTTCGTACATGATTGTTATACCACGGTGGATCTTTCCCCTCGCTTTGGACCTTAGTCGGTACGAACTTATCTAAGGCGTACTGGACGATGTTTCTGAATTTTTTCCATTTTTGTTCCACATCCTCTTCCTCAGAAATGAACGTTTGATGGTGGTCACTCAGATATTTTGCGATTTGTGCCCTATCACTCTTGTTAAGCAAATATATTTTCCTTCCTTTCTTGGCATTTCTTATTACACTTGTAGTCATTGATGCAACCACTGACTTATGATCACTGATACCCTCTTCTACATTCACGGAGTCGAAAAGTTCCGGTCTATTTGTTGCTATGAGGTCTAAAACGTTAGCTTCACGAGTTGGTTCTCTAACTATCTGCTCGAAGTAATTCTCGGACAAGGCAGTCAGGATAATGTCACAAGAGTCTCTGTCCCTGGCTCCAGTTCTGATTGTGTGACTATCCCATTCTATACCTGGTAGATTGAAGTCTCCCCCTATTACAATAGTATGATCACGAAACTTCTTCACGACGTTCTGCAGGTTCTCTCTGAGGCGCTCAACTACTACGGTTGCTGATGCAGGTGGTCTATAGAAGCATCCGACTATCATATCTGACCCACCTTTGATACTTAACTTAACCCAGATTATTTCACATTCGCATTCGCTAATAACTTCACTGGATATTATTGAATTCTTTACTGCTATAAATACTCCTCCACCATTGGCGTTTATCCTATCCTTGCGGTATATATTCCATTCTGTGTCTAGGATTTCGTTACTGTTCACTTCCGGTTTTAACCAACTTTCCGTTCCTAATACTATATGCGCACTATTTCCTTCAATAAGAGATACTAATTCAGGAACCTTGCCCTGGATACTCCTGCAGTTTACCAATATTACGTTAACTTTTCCTATTTTTGGTCTCTGAGGACGGACGTTCTTTATCAACGATGATAATGTCCTCTCTGGTAAGCCGTCAGGTATTTTATCGTTTCGCCCAAGGGGGGGTCCCTCTAACCTAAAAAAACCCCGTGTGCACGCCACACGTACTCTGCTACCCTTTTGTTGGTGACGTAATAGTCCAATCAATAGTGGTCACAAAATGTCGAATATTGGGAATAGTTCCTGAAGTCAGAAATTTTTGCATGGTAGGGATGAATGGGGCGGGGGGTGGGGGGGGGGGGGGGGGGGAGAGGGACGAGATGTTGAAGGTCACTTTAGTGCGTTTTTCTTTAATGCCTCTAAGACCTTGACCTCCAGGGAAAACGTATCCCAGAGCAAAATTTAATTACATTAAATTTCGTACACAAAGTGTCCTGTTCATTTCTTTTTTATAATTACGCATAGGTTGGTACATAAGTTGATGCCGTTCTTTTTATTTGTTTTTTTTTCATCTTGGTATTCCGATTACTATTGGTTTATTTATCGATTGTCGATTTTTATATGTAGTTCACTGTTGCTATTTCCTTTTACATATCGTCATTTCGTCATCTGCAGATTGTGAGCGGAGCTGTGGACGCTAGAAAATGGAGTGCGAAGTGGCAGGCAGAAACATTTGCGACGTGTGTGGGGATGATGCAATGGACAGGGCACGGCAAGAAAATGGTTTTCTCGTTTTAAGGAGGATCGTTCTGACATCAGTGACTATGTTCAGGAAGACCTCCGGGATTTGATGGAGATCGTCCAAACGCATTAATCCATAATGATCCATGTCATTGTCCTCGAGAACTGGCAAATGAGATGAACTGTGATCATTTCACCGTCGTGCAACATTTGCATGCAGTGGGGAAGGTTCAAACGTCGGGTGTATAGGTACCGCATGTACTAAGCCAAAGATCACAAAAATCAGCGGGTGGTCTTATGTTCATCTCTGCTTGCTCGTCTCAACTGGCTCGTTATCAACACTAATCATTCATAAACTGTATCGTTACTGGTGACGAGGAATTGTGCCTTTATGCTAACATCAGGAAAAGAAGGGATTGGTTGATGCCAAACGTGCGGCTGGTCCCGGCGGAGGTTCGAGTCCTCCCTCGGGCATGGGTATGTGTGTTTGTCCTTAGGATAATTTAGGTTAAGTAGTGTGTAAGCTTAGGGACTGATGACCTTAGCAGTTAAGTCCCATAAGATTTCACACACATTTGAACATTTTTTTGATACCAAACAAAGCAGCAACGCCCCATACAAAGACCTGTGGGCATCCACAAAAGATAATGTCATGACCCTGGTAGAACAGCAATCGTGTATTGTACTACGAACTACTTTCCCGAGGTGTAACCATCACTGCTGACATTTACTGTCGATAACTGAGACGTCTTGCAGATGTAATCCAAGAGCAACAACGAGGAAGACCGCGTGAAATGATGCTACTCCATGATAACGCCTTCCCGCATTCTGCGGGACTGACAGAAAACACTATACAACATTAGGTGTTGGGAATTCATTCCGGACCCGCCTTATTCACCTAACCTTGCGCCCTCAGATTTTCACCTTTCCGCTCTCTATCGAAAAACCTTCAAGGTGCTTTCTTTTCGGATGAATATTCTCTCGAACATGGTTCGATGAGTTCTCCGCCTCAAAATGACTTGGTCCCTATAGTCGCTGAATCGAAACGTTACCGCACTGTTGGCAGACTGTTCTAGACAGTGAAGGAGAATGTATTACTGATGACTAAAGTCTCTTACGTGTATCTGTTGTGTTTATTAAACTTCTGGAAAAACGATCTAATTTATGCGCCAAAAGTAATAGTCTGCGCATAGCGAGCGAGAGAATATGAAAATCTCGCTCATGAATTTTACGACCTACTGTAACACTGCGGCAGGGGCAGCTGAATAACCCTCTATGAACTTTTCTACTTAGAGATGAAATTATCGATATCCATTCCTGTCGGAGGCTTCAACATGGCCGGCCGGGGTGGCCGAGCGGTTCTAGGCGCTACAGTCTGGAACCGCGCGACCGCTACGGTCGCAGGTTCGAATCCTGCCTCGGGCATGGATGTGTGTGATGTCCTTAGGTTAGTTAGGTTTAATTAGTTCTAAGTTCTCGGGAACTGATGACCTCAGATGTTAAGTCCCATAGTGCTCAGAGCCATTTAAACCATTTTTTGCTTCAACATGTGTATCTGGCTTGATTACATCACAACCTGAACCTACCGTCATCACATTGTCATAAACTTCGGTTATCTTTCTGTGTATTTCAGTAGATCGGACAATTTTATACGTATTACACTACGAAACTCACACTTGACAGAAACGCAAGGTTTTAAAATCGCACAAGTAAACAGTAAACGGCAGTTAGTGGTCGCTGTTACTGTCATACTGGCGCCAACGATTAGGAAGATGCAAGTTTACTTATAATCCGTCTTGATTGCAAAAATGTTTATTCAATCAAGACGGATTATAAGTAACATTGAATAACCAGTGAATGCGGTATCTCATCAGACATTATGTCTGTTTCTGCAAAGATGCAAGTTTGACGCTCACATTATGAGAACAACATTGTATTAATATTACCGGGAGGTGTCATGCGTGCAGTGTGGCGTGGCAGTATTATCGTCGCTGGTTGCCGTTCTGCGGGCCGCCATTTCAGACCCGATGACCACAATTATTTGTTATTTAGTGTTTATTATTTCTGGAAGATTCTTCTGACTATAATGTTTGTACATTCTGGTGTATTCGGTGTTTGCATAAATAGTAGCACTCTTCATCAAGCGGTTCACTTATGTTCTGGCTGTAAGTCGATGTTCGTAATAAACTTTCAAAATGGTTGAAATGGCTCTGAGCACTATGGGACTTAACATCTGAGGTCATCAGTCCCGTAGAACTTAGAACTACTTAAACCTAACTAACGTAAGGACATCATACACATCCATGCCCGAGGCAGGATTCGAACCTGCGAACGTAGCGGTCGCGCGGTTCCAGACTGAAGCGCTTAGAACCACTCGGCCACACCGGCCAGCAATAAACTTTCAGTGCTGAGTGTAGCCCGCCTGCTTAGCCGGGTGGTAACGTCCTTACATCCCATGCAGCGGACCCGGGTTCGATTCCCTGCCCGGTTGGAGATTTCCTCCGCCTGTGGGCTGGGTTATGTGTTATCATCATTTCTTCCTCATCATCGGCCGCAAGTCGCCCAATGTGGCGCCGACCGAAATAAGACTTGCACTTGGCGGCCGAATCCGAATGGGACCTCCCGACCAACAATGCCATAGATGAGTTTTCAATGCTAAGTGTTATACTTCATTTACGACCCTACTTTCGGATTCAGACTTGAGCGAAGTTACCACGTGACGGTATTTCCCTGTCACAAGTCATACCTTTGACTTTGAACGTCAAAGACGTCCCGTCTTGGACTATGTACGAAAGCGATAAGGATTGTCAAGATCGCATTTGGAAGTGCACTGATCAGCTTGGGGCGTCGAAGCTTGCCACTGATAACAGCGGCTACGCGTCATGGCAGCGAAGCAATCAGACCTTGATAGGTCGCTGCAGGGAGTTGGCACTACATCTGCACACACACACGCACGCACACACAAAGTTACCTAATTCCCGCAAATTCCGGGAGGAGGCGATAAGCTCTGACGACACATTCAATCACATCCCAGATGTGTTTGATCGGGTTCAGATTGGGCGAGTTGGGGAGGGCAGGAGAGATGGGACAGCACATCCATTAGAACCACTCCATCACTGCTGGCCTTGTGACATGGCACATTATCGTCATGAAGGAATGTACGTAGTCTGCAACCACTGGACGATACTCCTTGTCCATTATGGCGCCTTGTAAAGCTCCCTGGGCCCATGGATGCCCATTTGAATGTTCTCCAGAACATAACCGCCACCAGCTCGTCTCCGTCCCATAGTACAGGTATCAAGGAGCTGTTTCTCTGGAACAGCGCCCCCCCCCCCCCCCCCCCCATCGGCATGATGAAGAAGGTATCAGAACTCATCAGGCGCTCTGCCACTGCGCCAGCTTCCAGAGCCGATGGTCCCGTGACCATTTCAATTGTAGTTGCCGATGTCGTGGTGTTTACGTGGGCAAATGCGTGGGTCGTCGATTGCGGAGGCCCATCGTTAAGTGTTCGGTGCACTGTGTGTTCAGACACACTTGTAGTCTGCCCGGCATTAAAGTTCCGCCACAGTTCGCCGCCTGTCCTGTTTTACCAGTCTGGCCAGCCTATGACGTCCGACAACTGTAATGAGGAGTGGCTCCCAACCCCACGTGGTTTCACCTTGGTTACTCCGCGTCTTGAAGACACTCACCACAGCACTTCTGGAACACCCGACAAGTCGTGCAGTTTCCGAAATGCTCGCGGCATCACAATCTGTCGTCGGTCAAATTCAGATAGATCGCGCATCTTCCCCAATCTACACAGAGACAGCATTCTCACTGGAACAACCTGCACCGTGCGCATGTCTGACTAGCGGTCATTCCTCGCCAGGTGACGCTGCTATCGTCTGGACGGGTTCATGTCGATAGTAGGTCAGTGGTTGTAACATTCTGGCTGATCAGTGTGCGCCTGGCATTGGATCAGGATGCCGCTTGTAACACTCTCTGCGGCTACTAAAAGCGAGGTACGCAGCACTGGTGTCGATCGTGTGCCCGCAGGTTAATCCGGAAATTCTCAGCCGGTTTCTCCGCTGGGCGTTCTCCGCGCCAGGGTCGTCTCCATGACGACAATGTCGCAACCTTCTGGCCGGCGGAGTAAGGACGGCAGGGCGCCGCGTGTGGCCTCGCCTAGACACGCCTCCGCACACGTCGCAGGCGCTGCGTGACTCAAGGAAGTCTTCTTCCCGCGGAACCACCCAGAACTGGTGAGCCAAACTGCTGTACTCTCGGCGAGGTTTCCGTCTGACCGGAACACAAGTCGACCGTGTCCTCCCGCACAAAACTGGTCTGCAAAGTACTAGACTCTCGCCAAGGTTTCTTGTTGACTGGAACGGTGGTAGGCCATCAGTTTCCTGTAGGCTGGAACAGTGTGAGGCCATCAGTGAATCATGCGAAATGAGCTGCTACGACCCTGTCCAATGTGCCTCACTAGGACAGAGAGAGACTTCACCGTCCATCCAAAATGTTCCGAAGATGCATTTTTTCCTGGCGCGTAAGCGACGTCCGCTCGGTAACTACAGTGACAGCTTGAACTGAAGCTCCCCCTAGACGGCCAGTAATATTGTGCATCATTATTAAAGTTCTCCCTAGACTGCTAAATAATACTGTCGTTCGGAATCTTGAACGATTGCTCCACTTTTTTGCGAGCATAAAAAATATTAAAAATTGATTCAGGGAGCGTCAAAGATCACTCACGAACATCCCACTGCCCCCTCCCCCCCCCTCCCCCCCTATTTGAATATGGAGTACGGAGTTTTTATCCATTGCAAAAAGCGCATACACTTCTCGCGACTTGCCAAATGTACCGGTACTTCACCGATTCCAGTGATACAATACTACGGTTTTAGCAATAACTGTGTAATTGATCATCGGTTTTAACTATCACAGTTATTTACCTAGAACAAATATGGAGTGAATAACCATCAATTCTCTGGGATATAATAAGTTTTTTTGAGTCATTTATAAAGCTTACTTCCTATGGCATGATACTTCTCGTAACTTACCACCTCCATAAATTTCTGCGGACACCTACATCCCCATGGGAAAAAAAAGAAAAAACCTAGAATGACAGCAGCAATTCTGCGAACTTGTGTTTTGCGCTCCTATTCCTTGCTGCCGACAGTCCTTTCAAAAACTTTAAATTTACAGTGCTGTTTCGCTCTAAGATATTTTAGACTTAGTTTGGAAATGTGTCATGCAATAATACGTGCACTGAACTATAATATTCGGCTAATGTGTACACACACACATAAATATCTGTATATACACACTTTTATTTATAGCGTTCCATTAATTAATTTCTTGAGTAAATTAAGCTTCCAGGTGTGAGGAAGTACTCTAAATATTTGTTAGCTTGTAGGAAACATACCGGCGCCGAGATTTTCTGTAGTGTCTTGTGCTTGTGTGTTGAAGCTGCATGGGCAGCTGTACCTGTACACACCATCCAAGCTCTGTTTGACTGAATGCCCAGGCGTACCAAGGTCGTTATTACGGCCAGAGGTGGTTGTTCTGGGTACTGATTTCTCACGATCTATGCACCAAAGTTGCGTGAAAATGTAATCACATGTCAGTTCTAGTATCACGTATTTGTCCAATGAATACCCGTTTATCATCTGTATTTCTTCTTGGTGTAGCAATTTTAATTGCCAATAGTGTGTATATATGTTTCGTTTGTTTTATTATTCTTATAAGTGCTTTAGGAACGAGGCATTTGCTATCATTATATCACCACACCGAAGAGTATATCCGTCAATTCCACAGCTTCAGTCACGCTTCATGATAGTATGAATCTGGCAAGGACACTGTCTCAGTAACTTCAAAGAATGTTGTTAGAAGCGAGACGTGTTACGAGAACGTATCTACTGCACCTTTGCTTTAAGATTTACTTATTTCCTCTAGGGTACTTAAGGTCAGAAGACAAACTTTTGGACGAACTGTCCAACTTAAGTAATGTCCCTAAACTCTGCTATGGTCACCAGCGGCCTCTATATTTGGCTGTGATGTGTTCTGTTGTGAGCGCGAAATAAATGCTTGTTAAAACAGAAAAAATTTGTGTAATAAACGGTAACAGGAATAAAAACTACATCGGTTAGTGCTCGCAGTTGTCAAGACGAATAAAATGATCCGTATCGCAACAAGTATTTGTTTGTGGTGTAACATTTCTCCATCAGAGCTATAGCTTTATTCCATCATATTACATCCCAGTTGGGCGAAGATACAGTAGCAAACATGTGACGTCATGAGGTGGAGTGATGCAAGAACTGTCTGACACTGCTGCCTGGTTACAGTAATCGTGAGAAATTGCAGCAGCTGAACACACTTATCTTATGACTGACACTTATCTTATGACTGGTTGTTGTCATAAAAGATGCAGGCATTACCATCTGGCCTTGGTGCCAAAAAAATCTTTTTGTTGGTTATTAATTATTACTAAATTATTATTGATTTTTTCCATAATAATGTGGGAGAACCTGTCAATGCCGTGCTATCATTACGTAGTCACAAAACATTTTATTATGAACATTAAGTAGTTGAATTACTAGAAACGGTCGAATCATTGCGTGTGCCATTGGTTTCGTTTCGAATGGCCGATCGGCGAGGTTCAGTCACAGAGTCGTGTGGAATGTTGTGCGTGTTTAAGATCGGGTGTCTGCGAGCTATGTAGATTATGACTTTGTTTAGGAAAGTATGATTTGGCTTGTGACGTATTAAAAATATTTGTTACCCAGTTGGAAAGTAGTAATGAACGAGTGATAGCTTTGCGAGTGACACTTGTGGGTGTACATAAGGTGGTACACGTTACTATGTTATCTGAAGGATAGCCCGTATCAAAAAATTGCTAGAACATTAGTAGCCAACGGAACTCGTAATATCAGTAGGAAAGAGCCGCAGCCTGTTTCATTCTGGTTCCATTAACCCTCGACCGGACGCGCTGTTGTATAAAGTACGACAGCAGCGGGTTTTTATGCCAAATCGATGCCTCAACTTTGAGTATTACCCTCCTCTTCAGTTTACTCCATCGTTGATGTTAACTCGACAATTTTAAGGCGGCTTCAGTTCCTTTGATTAGCCGTCTCAGTTTATTTTCTGAATTGTAAGCAACGAGGTGTCTAATGTTGTAAAAAGTACAATGCGCGTCTGCTGGTGTGACAGTTGCAAGCTCTGGTCCAGCAGTCAGTATGCAGAGGTAAGTGTAATAAGAAGTTGACTATACTTATTCATTGTTCTTTATTTTGTATAGATGCACATTACATGTTAATTTGGTTACAACGGCATGAGAAATCGTTTCATTTCTTTTGATGTTTTATTTCAGTTCAAAGGATGTATAAGACGAGGAATTTCGCTAAGTGATGATGAAGTCCATCCACACTTTTCAGACCAGGAAGGAAGTGAAGTGAATTTGAGTGACGAAAACGCTAAATCTGAGGACAAAAGCAGTGAATCTGAACATGAGGGTGAGGATGATGGTGATCTCAAAGAAGTAGCAGATGGACGGGAGTTATTTACTGGAAAAGACAAAGGTGGTGTAAAAGCAAGTGCGCTAAAACGACAGAAACCAATAGGGAAAAAAAAATATTGTGCAAATTCTACCAGGTCCAAAGACAAACGTTATGGACTTAACTGACATTATTGATGAAATCGTTAAACATACAAATACGTATATAAATAGGCAGCGAGACAGGCATAAACTCTTGCGCAAAAGATTTGATTGGAACGAGAAAAGGCCAGCATGCTTATGTACGAGACTGTGAAAAGACTGGTGGTGCCTACAGGAAACTAACAGGAACCTTACAACTGACAATTTCTGAATATTTGCTGCAGAAGAAAATCACTTTGATTGCTACAGTGAGGAAGAACAGACGTGAAATTCGTTGAGAATTTCTCTCAAAACAAGGTAAGTGCAATGTTTGAATTTAAGCAGGATTAGACTTGTTTTTCTATTTTACACGTCTAGTACCGTAAGGTCAAATTGAGGAGCAAATCATCAAGCTCATGGAACGTGTCAGTACAAGAAATCACAACATAAGAGACAGATAAACACAGATAAAATAAGATGTTTATGAACCCCAAAAAAAGGCAAGCCATAAGTTGATGTATACGCAGTCAACAATATAAGACAGGAATCAGCTTAACTTTTCTAAATGGTTCAAATGGCTCTGAGCACTATGGGACTCAACTTCTGAGGTCATTAGTCCCCTAGAGCTTAGAACTACTTCAACCTAACTAACCTAAGGACATCACACACATCCATGCCCGAGGCAGAATTCGAACCTGCGACCATAGCTGTCTCGCGGTTCCAGACTGCAGCGCCTAGAACCGCACGGCCACTTCAGCAGGCTTAATTTTTCAAGGTACTCCTCGACAGAATAGGAGGAGTGACCCCAAGAGGAAACTCTTCAGTTTCGATTTGAAAGCGCTTGGGTTACTGCTAGGATTTGAATTCTTGTGGTACCTTATTGAAAATGGGTGCAGCAGTATACTTACTGAAAATGGATGCAGCAGCATGCTACACGCGTTTCTGCACAAGGGTCAAGGAAGTGCGATCCAAATGCAGATTAAATTTCTGCCTAGTATTAGCTGAGTGAAAGCTGCTAACTTGCGGGAGTAAGCTGATATTATTAACGAGAAACGACGGTGAAGAATATATGTATTGAGAGGCCAATGTCGGAATACCCAGACTAATGAACTAGACTACTTTTCGTGTGGAACTATCACTTCAGATATCGTTCGAATAGTAAAAATGACTGCATTAAGTCTTTGAACAAGATCCTGAACGTGTGCGTTCCACGACAGTTACCTATCTATCTGAACACGTAAAAATTTGAACTGTTCAGTTTCACTAAACATATGCCCCTTCTGTGAAATTAAAACATCGGGTTTTGTTGAATTGTGTGTTGGAAACTATAAAAACTAAGTCTTACTGTAATTTAGCGTTAGTTTACTTTCTACATGTCACGAACTTATGTCTTGAACTGCACTATTTGAAACAATGCCAACGTTCCATACAACATCCTTTACTACCACCTAGTGTCATCAGCAAACAAATATTTTAGAATCACCTGTAATACTAGAGGGCATGTCACTTACATGAATAAGGAACACTCTGGCCCCAGCACTGATCCCTGGAGCACCCCACATTTAACTGTGTCCCACTCAGGCCCCACATCACAGTCCTTCTCAACAATGTGGATAACGACCTTTTGCTGTCTGTTACTGAAGTAAGAGGTGAACCAGTTGTGACCTACTCCCCATATTCCATAATAGTCCAGCTTCTGGAGCAATATTTTGCTATCAACACAATCAAACGCATTAGTTAAATAAAAAAAGATGTCTAGTGTTGGAAAACTTTTGTTTAATCCATCCAGTACCACACACGGAAAAGAGAATTTAGCATTTTCAATTGTTAAACCACTTCTAAAATCGAACTGAACATTTGATAGCAAACTGTGTGAAATAAAATCATCAATTATCCTAGCATACACAGCCTTCTCAAAAACTTTAGCAAACAGTGATGGCATAGAAACAGGTATAAACTTGTCTACATTATCCCTTTCTCTTTTTATATGGCACCTTTACTACAGAGTATTTTAAACATTCAGGAAACTGACTATTCTTAAAGGAAAAATTACAAATGTGGCCAAGTACAGGGCTAACATGTGCAACACAACACTTTAATATTCTGCTAGGTACTCCATCATATCCATGAGAGTCCTTAATCTTCAGTAATTTAATTATTGACTCAGTCTCCCCCCTATCAGTATCACAGAGGAGTATTTCAGACATTAGTCTCGCAGAGGCAGTTTTCAAGAGTGTTATGTAATTCCCTGTAGAAATTAAGTTTTTATTTAATTCACCAGCAATGCTCGGAAAGTGATTGTTAAATACTGTACACATATCTGACTTTTCAGTAACAGAATCACTTCTACACTGAAGCGCCAAATAAACTGGTATAGGCATGCGTATTCAAATACAGATATATGTAAACAGGCAGAATACGGCACTGCCGTCGGCAACGCCTATGTAAGACAAGTGTCTGGCGCAGTTATCAGATCGGTTACTGCTGCTACAATGACAGGTTATCAAGATTTAAGTGAGTTTCAACGTGGTGGTATAGTCAGCGCACGGGCGATGAGACACAGCATCACCGAGGTAGCGATGAAGTGGGGATTTTCCCGTACGACAATTTCACTAGCGTACCGTGAATATCAGGAATCTGGTAAGACATTAAATCGCTGCGGCCGGAAAAATATCCTGCAAGAACGGGACCAAGGACGACTGAAGAGAATCGTTCAGCGTGACCGAAGTGCAATCCTTCCGCGAACTGCCACAGATTTCAATGCTGGGCCATCAGCAAGCGTCAGTGTGTGAACCATTCAATGATACATCATCGATGTGGGCTTTCGGAGCCGGAGGACCACTCGCGTACCCTTTACTGCACTACACAAAGCTTTACTCCTCGCCTGGGCCCGTCAACACCGACTTTGGACTGTTTATGACTGGAAACATGTTGCCTGGTCGGACGAGTCTCGTTTCATATCGAATCGAACGGATGGACCTGCACTGGTACGGAGACACCCTCATGAATCATTAGAGCCTGCATATCAGCATGGGACTGTTCAAGCCGGTAGAAGCTCTGTAACGGCGTGGAGCGTGTGCAGTTGGAGTGATATGGGACCCCTGATACGCCTAGATACGACTCTGACACGTGACACGTACGTAAGCATCCTGTCTGATTACCAGCATCCATTCATGTCCATTGTGCATTCCGACGGACTTGAGCAGGTCCATCAGCACAATGCGACACCCCACACGCCCACTTTTAGACGTGAACATTATTGAGCATATCCGGGATGCCTTGCAACGTTCTGTTGAGAAGAGATCTCCACCTCCCCGTACTCTTACGGATTTGTGGACACACCTGCAGGATACATGGTGTCAATTCTCCCAGCACTACTTCAGACATTAGTCGAGTCCAGATCACGTCGTGTTTTGGCAGTTCTGTGTGCTCGCGGGGACAATACACGACATCAGGCAGGTGTACCAGTTTCTTTGGATCTTCGGTGCACTACGAACTGACTTTATATCGTCGACCTAGTGCTGCTGACCAGACACTTCCTTCAAGACTAACGATATGGTTTTAAATGTGTCCTGTGAATTAGCTATTCTATTTGCGGACCACGTACTTTGCCTTACTGATAACATTTTCAAGCACCTTGCAACATTATTTGTAATGGGATACTGTAGTTCGATTGTGACTCGTTTTAACATTTTATTATAATTCCCACTTTGTTCTACATGATATCTTTATTCCACTAGTCAGCCATCCAGACTGCCTTTGTTCTAATAGAAAGCAACTTTCAAATAGCATTATATTTGTCATCTATGTTATCGGCACTATAAACATCTTGCCACTCTTGTTCCTTAACGAGGTTTAAATAACTCTATTGCCGTTGGATTAGCTTCTCTACAAAGTTTGCAATTATATATATAATATTTGTTTGAATACAAAAACCTTTTAGTCTTAAAAGTTGTGCATCGTGGACTGAAAGGCCATTCATCCTTTTACTAAGAGATTGCCCATCTAGAAATGAAGGATGAACAAAAATATTGTCTATTGCTGTGCTACTGTTCTCCTTCACCCTGGTTAGAAAAAACACAATCCGCATCAGATTATACGAATTTAGAAGATCTTCCAACATCCTTTTTCTTGCACAACCGCATACAAAATTAATATTGAAGTCACCACATACCTTAGTTCTACATGTTCCTCGTAAAAACAGTGCTGTCATACTTTTGTCTACCATGCATGACACGGCGACAGTTAAAAACACGCAAGCTGACTACAATGTGACAAAAGTGGAAGTTGATGATGTAGATAAAGTGTGTGTCTGTTACTCAGGTTCAAGAATTACAAGGAGATAATCATTGGCAATTTTGCTGCAATTAGTTCACAAATATTATTTTCCTTTACAAAGCGTGATATAATTCACGAAGACGTATATATCTCAAGAAGCTAGCACAAGGTCTTATGAAAGAACAGGTGATATCTAGAGGTAAACTCAAATCGTTGCCACCCAATTTCACTGTGTTCCTTATGCAGTTTCGTGGAGGAGCATCGACGTCCGAAGATCAGCGCCCCGAATCTTCGGCGAAAAAAACTCTAGACGTGTAACCCTTGTAAGCGTCAAAACAATTTATCAGCACAATTTAATATTTTAAACAGCACTCTAAGAAAGATGTTGTCTGTGAAAGGTGTTGCGAAAGTGAACGTACAGGGCTATTACAAATGATTGAAGCGATTTCATAAATTCACTGTAGCTCCATTCATTGACATATGGTCACGACACACTACAGATACGTAGAAAAACTCATAAAGTTTTGTTCGGCTGAAGCCGCACTTCAGGTTTCTGCCGCCAGAGCGCTCGAGAGCGCAGTGAGGCAAAATGGCGACAGGAGCCGAGAAAGCGTATGTCGTGCTTGAAATGCATAACAGTGCAACGACACTTCAGGACGAAGTTCAACAAAGATCCACCAACTGCTAACTCCATTCGGCGATGGTATGCGCAGTTTAAAGCTTCTGGATGCCTCTGTAAGAGGAAATCAATGGGGTGGTCTGCAGTGAGCGAAGAAACGGCTGAACGCGTGCGGGCAAGTTTCAAGCATAGTGATGTGAAAGATTCAGTGTTTAAACCTCCTCTACCAAGAAACGTGCCAGAACTGCGAGTTCGCATCAACAGTGCTTTCGAACTCATTGATGGGGACATGCTGCGCCGAGTGTGGGAGGAACTTGATTATCGGCTTGATGTCTGCCGAATCACTAAAGGGGCACATATCGAACATTTGTGAATGCCTAAAAAAACTTTTTGAGTTTTTGTATGTGTGTGCAAACCATTGTGAAAATATCTCAAATAATAAAGTTATTGTAGAGCTGTGAAATCGCTTCAATCATTTGTAATAACCCTGTATGTCTGAGTAACTGGCTAAATTGTTATTCAAATAATTATAAGAGCAAACGTTTATGTTATAAATGTTGAAGGTAGTAAATGTGAACCGCTTTCTTCGATAAATATAATAGTTTGTACAGCACATGCTTGCTTTTATTGATAAATGTTCATGTTGTAAATTTTGCAATGCGCGCCTCCTCGTCTGACAAAAATAGGCGAGCCTGCCGAAAGGTTACAGCCTCAAAGCAAAAACAGCGGACTCTATAAATCTACGTCTACTTCTGTGCAGGGGCGGCGACATTTCTTGAAGAAGCCAAGTTGGTATAAATATTACAAATTCTTTAGAAGTCTAAGAGTTTTCACACACAAAAATTCCGAGGCACCGCTTTCCAGTACGCCCGTGCACTTTATTCATAGTGATTAGGAACGCCATACCGGGCATACGTCTACACGAACTTCTTTCTGTTTTGATCAGTGCTATCTCTAGTAAGAATATGGGTCATACAGTCAAAACCGGTTATACCGACGTCGGAGGGAGCGACAGTTTACAGTAGTTATAGCCGATAGTCGTAAAAACAGGGTTTTGCTTTGTTTTTTTAAAAAAGTTTGGCATTTGTAAATTTTAGGCTGTCAGATTTAACGCTTCAAAAAGTAACGGAAATACAGGACACCTCAGGAAACCTATAGTTTTCACAATAAAGTATTTCTGGAGAGGGACTGAAGATGAACTCTTCTTATGTTTATGCAGTAAGTACAGCAATAAAAATGTACAAAACCTGTAACAAGTGAAAAAGCAACAACGCAAATTGCTCAATAATGTCTAACATGTTCTTGGGTGATGAATGAGATAAAATGTTGGTCATGTTTGAAATGTATTGTAAGTGCATTATAGTATTATAGTCATGAATGACAATTCTTTCCAGTTGCTGTATTACAAAAATTAATCAACAGTAGCAAATGAACAGTACTCTTTCACACACACACACACACACACACACACACACACACAACCACAAAGCATCAAAGAGAATCAGCTATTAATAACATCCTCTACTTTAAAAAAAAATAGCACATATTGGAATTTAATTTTCTAGTTTTCTGTAATCACAAGAAAGGCAGTGTTGTTTAGTTTTCCAACTAGTAGCTTTGGCAGCGCATACTACGGTACTGTCCTACTTAAGGTCATCAGTTATCATTGTGTGCTCTTTGTATTTAAGATGTGCGTATGCATCTGACGATTTATTCGTTTTAGCGCCTGATTTTAAACCAACAATCTGCAGAAAATAAGAGTTTGAAAAGAAGTGTTACATTGCTGCTAGTAATCACCGCGCGACCGCTACGGTCGCAGGTTC
Organism: Schistocerca serialis cubense; assembly: GCF_023864345.2. NCBI lineage: Eukaryota > Metazoa > Arthropoda > Insecta > Orthoptera > Acrididae > Schistocerca > Schistocerca serialis. The sequence goes on from NC_064643.1 coordinate 95,433,015, forward strand.
GAATCCTGCCTCGGGCATGGATGTGTGTGATGTCCTTAGGTTAGTTAGGTTTAAGTAGTTCTAAGTTCTAGGGGACTGATGACCTCAAAAGTTAACTCCCATAGTGCTCAGAGCCATTTGAACCATTTTTGCTAGTAATCCCCAAGTACGTAACAAACGAAAGTAAATATTGGACGTTAGAGCCTGTATATTTCTCCGAAAATGTAATGAAAAATAAGTCGTTTTATACGGTAAGTCGTATGAAGCGATGTCGCACTAAACGAGTCATTAAATATAGCATTTACATAGGATCAAGGCGGGACCGTTTTATCTCGCTGTTATGGCCAATACGTTGCTAAAAGCGACGTTGCTATAAATGATATCGACTGCACTTTCTTTAAAAAAAAAAGTGTTACAACAACCCGCATGTACCTCAAGATGTGCTTCATTGCCAGTTAAAAATAACAGTCAGGGACATGACAACATAAACAACATTACAGTGTTTCAAATTCTGACTTGCTGATCACACTGGCGTGTACAAATTGTGTACGAGAACTGCACAGTTTACAATAATGTTGCTAGCGTGCTGGATGTGCATTACACGTTGCGATAGTACAATGTTTATTGATATCTGTCTCGCTGCGCTCACGCATGGGTTTCCTGTGAGCTGAGGAAACCAGCGAACCGTTACCTGCTTCGCACTGCTCGAGCACAACTGACGGCCATCCATTCCTTCAGCTCTGTCACCTGTCGCACAATGGGCGCACCAGCCACACCGCATACAGCACGTCAGACATCTGTAGAGACTGGACTGGGGAAACGTCCAAAGCCACCACCGCGTTCTCACCTGGAGTAAAAAACTTTGAGTCAAAATAACACTTTTATAAATGTTATGCCTAACAATCTACATTTTCTTCGATAATTATAGCAGCTAACACTGCTGTACTGTCTACCATAGTCCAATGCCCTCCCTAACACAAACTTTAATTCCTCTCTTGAGGGGGGCATCGGACTAGGGTAATCTGTGCAGTTGTGTTAGCTACACTGCTACGATGGAATAATGGCTAGTAAGTAGGAGACCCAGGTTCAAGTCCCGGCTGTGGCACCAATTCTAATTCATAGATCTGATATAATTAAATTTTCCTTGAGACTTCTTCAGCTTCTGTCGTTAACGAAAACAAAGTTAGGACTCATTTGTCCCAAGGAATATTTAATTCCATCACATCAACAGATACATTTCTTAACTCAGCTTTGCTGAAACACTGCGACCTTAACCTGTTATTTTTAATGGCGAGAACGCGCATGGTGTGATCACGACTGTCGTGGACAGTCCCTGTCGCAACGAAAGAGAGCCAAATAAAATTAACTCGTCGATTACAACCACAGATTCAGATTGCCTACAAAATTTCGAGCATATCGATAATTATCTCAGACCGGAAGGATCATTGATTCATCGATTAATTTATAGAGTTATATAAATTTTACCCCGAAAACGTGCACCACCGATCAATTGCCTACATGGAGGACCATCTGGTGGAAGTAGCGAAATAATGTCCATATTCAGCATTTGTTTAATGTAGAAAATGCTCAAGATGGCGAGTATCCTTACAGAGTCCTGGGCGTCACATCAGAATATAAGGTGAAGCCAGGCGATTGCGTAGGCATACCAGTTTCTCCCTCGTTCGGGGTATTCACGCCCAAACAGGTGAGCCAACCTGTGAGTCACAGAGACCGAGCCGGTCGCCCGTGCAAGGCTGCAGAAACATTTCTTTCGCTCCCCCTGTTATTTTGGCTGCGGGGACGTACTTGTCAATAGTGCGGTGTCCGAGTTCACAAAGCAGCGTCGACAGCCACTCTCCAGGCCCATTGGGTTGCTGACCTTGGACTAGGGTACATCACAGATAGTAAGTGTGCGGCGACTACCGCCATTCTGGTATGCAAGCGTTGCCTTCCACCACTATGAGACCGTCCTCTTTGGTCACCAATTACTGTTACTGCTTTCATACAATCATGCCGTTTTTCACTGCGAGAATCAGGTCGAAATGTGCGGGATGCCGGCCGCGGTGGTCTTGCGGTTCTAGGCGCTGCAGTCCGGAACCACGGGACTGCTACAGTCGCAGGTTCGAATCCTGCCTCGGGCATGGATGTGTGTGATGTCCTTAGGTTGGTTAGGTTTAAGTAGTTCTATGTTCTAGGGGACTGATGACCTAAGATGTTAAGTCCCATAGTGCTCAGAGCCATTTGAACCATTTTTGTGCGGGATGGGAGAAAGCGCAAATAACTGGTATAGTGGGGCGTACCCTCTGTCATGCACTTCACAGTGGTTCGCAGAGTATAGATGTAGATAGTAGAACACAGGCTATTTACTCTCAGATTCTTGATTCGTTTCAGTTCAAGATCCATTGCCCTCTTTAGAGACAGGACTTATTCTCGTTTAGATTTCTCTTTGTGTTTAACTTTTTTTTTTTTTGGGGGGGGGGGGGGGGGGGGGGGGCATCCCGCCTAGCCATGCATCACTGTGCAAGCTGTGGAAGCTACCTCCCAACAGAATGCAGGGTGTCCCAAGAGGAAAGATCAGTATTCAGGGCTATGAATGGAACGATCACTCGAAGCAATCAAGTCTAGTAAACATGTGCTCTGAAACGCATACTTTAAGAGCTTTGAGCACATGTTCACTGAAAGAGATGCGTTTCACAGTAGCGAAGATGGTTCAAATGGATCTGAGCATTATGGGACTTAACAGCTGAGATCATCAGTCCCCTAGAACTTAGAACTACTTAAACCTAACTAACATAAGGACAGCACACACATCCGTGCCCGAGGCAGGATTCGAACCTGCGACCGTAGCGGTCGCGCGGTTCCAGACTGTAGCGCCTAGAACTGCTTGGCCACGCCGGCCGGCTAGCGAAGATGAACAAGTGCTCGTAGCGCTTAAGGTATGAACTTTAGTGCCTATGTTTACTGGATATTTTTTCCTTGTTTTGGTCGATACAGCCACATCTCAAAATATGGAAGCCAAAGAGCAGCAGGACACATTTGTATCAGAGTATCGAATATGAAGAAGTGCTCATGGCTCTAAAGGTGTGCAGCCTAGAACTAATGCTCATCAGAATTTTTGTCTTCGAATGGTCTTTCCTGTCACAATCCAGAATATTGACATTCCTTCTGGGGCATCCTACATACTGAAATTTAATCGCGTATATGGGCTATCACGTTTACTAGCTTTCCATCCGTCCCTTTTTCTTTAAATTAATCAATTACGCCATGAAACACGTCCCAAAGAAGAAGTCTCCACGGTTCAGTGACAGTAGATCAGCAGGTGAGTGCTACTGCCTACTGCCTATCTGAAATAGGAAAGGTGGTAGGCAGCGGTTTCCGCGGTGTATTCGTCTCACTCATCATCTACAGACCATTGGCATCTCCAGGGTCCGAAATACGACCTTGATGGAGAAAAGTAATCGGTACACGTCATAATACCAGTGTTGTGAAATATAAGAGTGAAGCCCATCCACTGTCCGTCGGCCGCGCGTGGTAGAGAAGATCTATCTTTAGTATCTGGGGTCCTATCCCGACCAGCTTCCACTAAGGATGTTTGAGCCAGCCAATGAGGGTTCGCTACCTCCCTCCACATTACTCTCGCTTTTACAGCTGTGTATGTTATCTGCGGCTTTACAAAAACACTTAATTTTTCCAGCTGGCTTTCTAGGACACCGACTCTCTTTTGTCTACTTGTCTTGTATCTAGGCAACACTTTTTTTTTAATGAGTAGGATGTACGCAGTTTAAATCCAGGGCTGTGGTTCGTTGATTCGGTATCTGGCGGACTCTGATGTTCTTATTTATTTATTTTATTTGTTGCTTATTTAGCCTTAAGGGTCTGACTTACTTCCTCCAGTAATAACATATTCCTATTAAAGTATTACAAAGCGTTTACAGTAATAATAATAATAATAGTAACAGTAATAATAATAACAATAATAATAAAGGTCATTAAGGTGATATTGATTAGTTTAGCACATTTGAAGTCGTGTTTTGTAGTATTAGAAGCGGAACGCATAAGGAAAGAGAACAAGATTAAAATTTCACTGATAGTAAAGAACAGAATAGACAAGGGGAAGGGAGCAGTGGAGGAGGGAGGAAGTGTTGACAAGGGTCAGCCGCAGACAAGTATATGGAAGAGAAAAGTGATAAAAGATTATTATAAGCTTGGAAGAAATTTAATTTCTCCGATTTTATGAGAAAAATTGTTCCAAAGTCGGGTTCCTGACACAGAATATTATTTTTAAAGCATCAGTTTCTGTAATTTAGTTCATCGCACCACCCGTCACATTTAACTCTCCAGCATAGTACATCACAATCGACAACAGCTATTGACATACATCAATTTCTATAATGTACCCGTCGCTGTCCTATCTTCCAAAGTCCCTTGCAGGCACATACGGCGCGTGCTGATACAACATGAGCAACTATCTGTAGTTCAGAGTCATACTCGTAGTCACGAGATGGTGAGTGACTACGCAACTTCTATGGCCCGGTCGGATGCGTTTCAGGGTAGTCCAAATCGCTCGAGGCTGGTCAAATCCGGACCTTCCTGCTGGATGCATGGCAATTTGAAGCATTGAGAAGGACATTTTGTTTCCATTCAGCGATGCACTGATTTAATCTTCAGTAACAATCAAGGATGTGAATCTTTATCTTTTTCGCTCCATGTAGAGAATACATCACTCAATACTGGAAGGTTTTCACGTAGTAGAGGGAGCGTACGCCTTGTATCAGGAGGTCGAGTATGGCTCAAGACAGGTGACAGGTATGTGAGAGCAGATCGTATTGATCGACTAACAATGTGCATGCCTTCGTTAACTTGTATGCGTATCTCTTTTCATGCGTGGATATAAAGCCAGACAGACACACAGTAATCTGCTTTTGAGCATACCAATCCAGGAACCAACACTATCAACAAAACACAAATGAAGCAATGGCGGATTCAAACATGGCAGAGAAAGTGGGAGGCATCCGACAAGGGTCGACGAGTACACCCTTTCTTTCCTGATGTGAGTGAAAGATTACAACTAAAACATGTCGACCAAAGCCGGGGTGGTCCATTTCCTGATCGGCCACGGGCCGTACACGATACACTTAAACCGCGCGGGACCAACTTACACTACTGGCCATTAAAATTGCTACATCACGAAGATGACGTGCTACAAACGCGAAATTCAACCGACAGGAAGAAGATGCTGTGATATGCAAATGATTAGCTTTTCAGAGCATTCACACAAGGTGCTGACATGAGAAAAGTTTGTAATCGATTTCTCATACACAAACAGCAGTTGACCGGCGTTGCCTCGTGAAACGTTGTTGTAATGCCTCGTATAAGAAGGAGAAATGCGTACCATCACGTTTCCGACTTTGATAAAGGTCGGATTGTAGCCTATCGCGATTGCGGTTTATCGTATCGCGACATTGGTGCTAGCGTTGGTAAAGATCCAATGTCTGTCAGCAGAATATGGAATCGGTGGGTTCAGGAGGATAATACGGAACGCCGTGCTGGATCCCAGCGGCCTCGTCTCACTAGCCGTCGAGATGACAGGCATCTTATCCGCATGGCTGTAACGGATCGTGCAACCATGTCTCGATCCCAGAGTTAGCAGATGGGGACGTTTGCAAGACAACAACCATCTGCTCGAACAGTTCGACGACGTTTGCAGCAGCACGGACTATCAGCTCGGAGATCATGGCTGCGGTTACCCTTCACGCTGCATCGCAGACAGGAGCGCCTGCGATGGTGTACTCAACGACGAACCTGGGTGCGCAAATGGAAAAACGTCATTTTTTCGGATGAATCCAGGTTCTGTTTACAGCATCATGATGGTCGCATCCGTGTTTGGCGACATCACCGTGAACGCACATTGGAAGCGTGTATTCGCCATCGCCATACTGGTGTATCACCCGAGCTGATGGTATGGGGTGCCTTGGTTACACGTCTCGGTCACCTCTTGCTCGCATTGACGGCACTTTGAACAGTGGACGTTACATTTCCGATGTGTTACGACCCGTGGCTCTACCCTTCATTCGATCCCTGCGAAACCCTACATTGCAGCAGGATAATGCATGACCGCACGTTGCAGGTCCTGTATGGGACTTTCTGGATACAGACAAAGTTTGACTGCTGCCCTGGCCAGCACATTCTCCAGATCTCTCACCGATTGAAACCGTCTGGTCAATGGTGGCTGAGCAACTGGCTCGTCACAATACGCCTGTCACTACTCTTGATGAACTGTGGTATCGTGTTGAAGCTGCATGGGCAGCTGTACCTGTACACGGCATCCCAGCTTTGTTTGACTCAAAGCCCAGGCGTATCAAGGCCGTTATTACGGCCAGAGGTGGTTGTTCTGGGTACTCATTTCTCAGGATCTTTGCACCCAAATTGCGTGAAAATGTAATCACAAGTCAGTTCTAGTATAATATATTTGTCCAATGAATACCCGTTTATCATCTGCATTTCTTCTTGGTGTAGCAATTTTAATGGCCAGTAGTGTAGAATGAAATATGCATTTGCGGAGAAACTGGGACACCAGAATATGTCACACTGCTATGCAACACTATCAGAAGTAAGACCTATACAGAATGACAGTGACATCGCCAGAATAACACGTAACCCTGCTGTCTGGAACACAATAAATAGTGTAGCCGATATTGTATCGAACACTGCACGAGGAACACAAGCGTCGAAACCCTTAAGGACGGGGGCGTAGACAACAACCCAACACACCACGTGGAAGAGCACAAGCACGACCACAGATCTGGAAACCAAGGAAGGAACCAACATGCTAAGTGAACTTGACTGATAAGGGAACGACACTAAGGATCCAGACCAACGATACATGACACTGCATGCCATAACACAGCCACAAACCACCCAACAGGCAATAACACTCATAAAACAAAGCACCCACACAAAAAGACACTAGTAATAAGGTAAAATCGCTTTGGAGGAGAACACAAAAAATTCAAATGGCTCTGAGCACTATGGGACTTAACTTCTGAGGTCATCAGCCCTCAAGAACGTAGAACTACTTAAACCTAACCAACCTAAGGACATCACACACACATCCATGCCCGAGGCAGGATTCGAACCTGCGACCGTAGTGTTCGCGCGGTTCGAGACTGTAGCGCCTAGAACCGATCGGCCACTCCGGCCGGAGGAGGAGAAGGCTCTAAGAACTTCTATTCTGAGGCTCTTCCTCCGCAACGACACACTGCATACTGTTTATAGTGTATTGTACGCATGCAGTAGTGTATTACGCGTCTTATTATGTGTAGGCAGAAGTACAATCTCTTCTTTATGTAAAGCTACAATCAAAGTATTTTATATATCAAAATCTGTTTTCTGTATGAACTATGTATAAAACTAAAAATGTAACGTATTAAGTTATTTAAAAAATACTGCACTCAAGTAACAATGAACTAACTCTGGTTCTACTAATGAATTTACAAGTGTAGTGTGTATGTATCTACGTTATCACACGGAATATACCACAACTACCAACAATTAGAGAAACAACTATTGAATATCATCTAGTGTCCTGACATGCAACACGTTAGTAATACTTCGATAGACACAAACACATCAAACGTACATAAACCCACACCATTACAGTTGAGAATATCTGGAGGTTCTACCGAGACACCCTCACCAGAAATAGTAGAAATAGGCTATTATCAACCAACAAGCTACTCAGACTAAATTACACATCCTCGTATTTCACTTCCCTCTACGTATTGCAACTTATTTTCACCACACTTCTTGTATTACCCTTTTTTACACTTTATAAATTCTATTCTACTCAACTAGACAGAAAAAAATTATACAGGGTGATTCAAAAAGAATACCACAACTTTAAAAATGTGTATTTAATGAAAGAAACATAATATAACCTTCTGTTATACATCATTACAAAGAGTATTTAGAAAGGTTTTTTTTTCACTCAAAAACAAGTTCAGAGATGTTCGATATGGCCCCCTCCAGACACTCGAGCAATATCAACCCGATACTCCAACTCGTTCCACACTCTCTGTAGCATATCAGGCGTAACAGTCTGAGTAGCTGCTGTTATTTCTCGTTTAAAATCATCAATGGTGGCTGGGAGAGGTGGCCGAAACACCATATCCTTAACATACCCCCATAAGAAAAAATCGCAGGGGGTAAGATCAGGGCTTCTTGGAGGCCAATGATGAAGTGCTCTGTCACGGGCTGCCTGCCTTGAACCAATTTCAGACGATAAGGTTTCATAACTAACCTTTTTCGTAGGACTCTCCATACAGTTGATTGTGGAATTTGCAGCTCTCTGCTAGCTCTGCGAGTCGATTTTCCTGGGCTGCGAACAAATGCTTGCTGGATGCGTGCTACATTTTCATCACTCGTTCTCAGCTGTCCAGAACTTTTCCCTTTGCACAAACACCCATTCTCTGTAAACTGTTTATACCAACGTTTAATACACCACCTACCAGGAGGTTTAACACCATACTTCGTTCGAAATGCACGCTGAACAACTGTCGTCGATTCACGTCTGCCGTACTCAATAACACAAAAAGCTTTCTGTGAGCGGTCGCCATCTTAGCATCAACTGACGCTGACGCCTAGTCAACAGCGCCTCAAGCGAACAAATGTACAACCAAACGAAACTTTATAGCTCCCTTAATTCGCCGACAGATAGTGCTTAGCTCTGCCTTTTGTCGTTGCAGAGTTTTAAATTCCTAAAGTTGTGGTATTCTTTTTGAATCACCCTGTATAGAACTTTTAATAATTGTTAAGAATTCAGTTTTCTGTAGTCTCCGAGAAATTTTATATACATTATGTTCCTTATATTACTAAAAGTTGCATTAACAATTGCACATCAATAAGTCTCTAACAAAAAGAAGTCTTTGCGGTTAGATTCAGACGCATCCGACCCACATTACATTTCAAGGGGGTGGGTTACTCTGTACTGTTAATGAAATAAATAATACCAGTCCGAATACAGATACTCAAAGAGAGTCTGCTGACGATCCCTAACTGGTGCCACAGAGCTGCTTTTGAGATTAGCAGGTGTTCGTGTCAAGTGCTCCTTGAAAGAAAGTGTCCTATCTAACGCCATCCCAATGCACTATGGATGCATGTTATGATGAAGTTTGCGTACCTCAGGACAAACATCTAGGGCTCTGTGTGCCAGTCTACTAGACAGATGAAAACATGCAACATGTTTTATTTGAGTTTGATCGTAACCTCCATTTATGGAAATATTGGCTTAAAATGTCTGGATTAGAAGCCAGGATTTCTTCAGCTGAAGAAATCCTAACTTTTGCTGTGCAGCTCAGAGAGTAGTGTAAGAGCTGAAGGTAAAAAACATGCAGTGCAATGATTAAAAAGATGATAGACGAAACGCAGAGTATGATAGTGTCTATACTTATTAGCATGGAGCCATGACAACTGTCCGTGGGCAGGAGTGATACTGTCGACAGAGCGTACATCACAAACGTATAGAACACAAGCGTTCATCGCCAGCTGCAGCCAGCGTGAGCTCTCATACGTAAGGCCTTGGAGAATAGGAACACTATAATCAAGTACGGGGAGAACTGACTCTGCCAGTATCTTTTTATAGCTTCTTTTTCTGGCGCGCGAGGCCGGCTGGACTGTTGACCTCCCATCCCATGGCAATCAACGGTTTTGCCTGGAGCTAGCCTGTCGCCAGCGCCCACGTGGGCAGTATTCCACCGGAACAGCCAACTACAGGGTTATTACAAATGATTGAAGCGATTTCGCAGCTCTAAAATAACTTTATTATTTGAGATATTTTCACAATGCTTTGCACACACATACAAAAACTCAAAAAGTTTTTTTAGGCATTCACAAATGTTCGATATGTGCCTCTTTAGTGATTCGGCAGACATCAAGCCGATAATCAAATTCCTCCAACACTCGGCGCAGCATGTCCCCATCGATGAGTTCGAAAGCATCGTTGATCCGAGCTCGCAGTTCTGGCACGTTTCTTGGTAGAGGAGGTTTAAACACTGAATCTTTCACACAACCCCACAGAAAGAAATCGCATGGGGTTAAGTCGGGAGAGCGTGGAGGCCATGACATGAATTGCTGATCATGATCTCCACCACGACCGATCCATCGGTTTTCCAATCCCCTGTTCAAGAAATGCCGAACATCATGATGGAAGTGCGGTGGAGCACCATCCTGTTGAAAGATGAAGTCGGCGCTGTCGGTCTCCAGTTGTGGCATGAGCCAATTTTCCAGCATGTCCAGATACACGTGTCCTGTGACGTTTTTTCGCAGAAGAAAAAGGGTCCGTAAACTTTAAACCGTGAGATTGCACAAAACACGTTAACTTTTGGTGAATTGCGAATTTTCTGCACGAATGCGTGAGGATTCCCTACCGCCCAGATTCGCACATTGTGTCTGTTCACTTCACCATTAAGAAAAAATGTTGCTTCATCACTGAAAACAAGTTTCGCACTGAACGCATCTTCCATGAGCTGTTGCAACCGCGCCGAAAATTCAAAGCGTTTGACTTTGTCATCGGGAGTCAGGACTTGTAGCAATTGTAAACGGTAAGGCTTCTGCTTTAGCCTTTTCCGTAAGATTTTCCAAACCGTCGGCTGTGGTACGTTTAGCTCCCTACTTGCTTTATTCGTCGACTTCCGCGGGCTACGCGTGAAACTTGCCCGCACGCGTTCAACCGTTTCTTCGCTCACTGCAGGCCGACCCGTTGATTTCCCCTTACAGAGGCATCCAGAAGCTTTAAACTGCGCATACCATCGCCAAATGGAGCTAGCAGTTGGTGGATCTTTGTTGAACTTCGTCCTGAAATGTCGTTGCACTGTTATGACTGACTGATGTGAGTGCATTTCAAGCACGACATACGCTTTCTCAGCTCCTGTCGCCATTTTGTCTCACCGCGCTCTCGAGCGCTCTGGCGGCAGAAACTTGAAGTGCGGCTTCAGCCGAACAAAACTTTATGAGTTTTTCTACGTATCTGCAGTGTGTCGTGACCATATGTCAATGAATGGAGCTACAGTGAATTTATGAAATCGCTTCAATCATTTGTAATAGCCCTGTACAAAGACCTGGCCTGGCTCTTCAAATCTTTTGCCTAGCGGCCCGCTACTTTCCAGTTTTCCACGAAGGGTCACACCATATCCGAGCATAACCAGAGTAGCAAAACATTAAACTTGTTGTGTCGCTAGTCTTGCGTTCCACTGCATTGCGCGTGGACCTGGATCGAGCGCGCGCGCGCGCGCGCGCGTTGGATAAAACCGTACGGCTCGGCTGCATTCTGTAGCGACCTTGGCTCTCCCGCCGCTTTTTAAGTTCGCTGCGTCGCGAGAAAGTGTTCCGCGGCTGTAGAAGTCGGTCACACCGCATCTGGAGACTCACTGCCTGCCTGTCGATGACGCAACGGTTCTCTCTGGAATGGCGGCGCGTCATAGACGGAATGGCATTCCCCTGTCGTGACATTTCAGCAAGGCGGGACTAGCTGACACAGCTGTGTTTGGGGATAGTTCACGGAGGCCTTAGCTGTTGACATCTATCCAGTAGCTACATGCCAGGAAAAAGATCCGTTCAGAAGGGAAAGACGTTACGTATCTGAGGTTGAAACAGAAACCAACTGCGTTTTCGTTCTACCAATATTTGTTATTCCAGGCCGGTCTTCGGCTTACTGGGCCATCGTCAGGAAACATCTGACTAGCATCCACAACAAACAGTAGCAGTGTAGCACAAACAGTCTTGGTTCAAATGGTTCAAATGGCTCTGAGCACTATGGGACTTAACATCTATGGTCATCAGTCCCCTAGAACTTAGAACTACTTAAACCTAACTAACCTAAGGACATCACACAACACCCAGTCATCACGAGGCAGAGAAAATCCCTGACCCCGCCGGGAATCGAACCCGGGAAAACAGTCTTGACACACGTCGCTGTCACAGTTGTAACCAGGTAATGATCGTTTTACGCGATGAATGAACTCTTAATAGACTGACAACCAGTTGCGTGAATGGCGGCCGTTTATCGTGTGAACGGGCTCACTCAGATCGCGTTCGTAGCGGCGCACGATAATTCTAGGGATAAAGGAATTGGGCCAGTTCTAAATTCGGCACTGCGCATGCCCGAGCTGGTAGCTGCCTGCTGTGGTCACGTCTCTGTTGAGTGCTGGGTCTGCCATATTGCTTTCTCGCGCACCTACCGTATGGTGAGTTTTGTTTCTATTTATGGTCGTTTCGTTCTCGCAGGGAACTTTCTGAGGAAAGGAAAGTAGTGTATTTTTCGTAAATATTGTTACACGAGTTTTTAAATGTTTGTAAATTTCATAAATAATTAATGATACGCTAATGTGAAATCACGACTTTGGCAATTATGCAAGTAACGGTACGCTGTGTTCACATTTATCGTTTAAACACGCTGCGACAAGATCTTGCACGAGTTTATGCTGTAGTTCGGGCGTAGGACGCTTGGAGCGCTTCAGTAGACTATGATCTTACTTGAACGCTTTCGTTCAGCGTGTGAAAAGGGCTTAACAGTTGGAGAGACACTAACGCACCTAGCGACGAGAAAGTGAGCTATCACTTAAGTCATATGAGCCACAATATTATTATTAGCTTAGCGACTCGAGCGTTAGTAAAATGTCAAGAGACCTGAATGATCGTAAATTAAATGTAAACAGAACCAAAACTCATAAATAAAATAACATACACTGAGATGACAAATGTCACGGGATACCTCCCAATATCCTGTCGGACCTCCTTTTTCCTGGCGCAATGCAGCAACTCGGCGTGGCGTGAACTCGGGAAGTCATTGACAGTCTCCTACAGAAATATTGAGCCATGCTGTCTCTATAGCCGTCCACAAATGTTAAATGTGACCGGTGCAGGATGTTGTGCACAAACTGATCTGTCGATTATCTACCAAACTTTCGATGGGATTCAATTCAGGAGATCTGGGTGACTAAATTATTCGCTCTAACTGTACAGAATGTTCTTCGAACCAATTGCGAAGAACTATGACCTGGTGACATGGTATATTGTCATGGGAACAAATTCCATGAATGCCTACAAATGGTCTCCAAGCAGCCGAATTGTGGTGCGCGTACTGTAAGACCTTCGGTACACACACCATCAGATTATTCGACTCGTCGCTCTAATGAAGTAGGCGAGTGTCAGCAATATGTCTCGTGATCTTATTGTGGCGTGTTTATCTTCTGCCGTTAGGTCAGACGATAGAAATGCCACTTGCACGCTTAGAGTAGCAAATTGACGGTGACCAACTTTAAACAGAACTTGATTAATTTTCACACATATTTATTAAAATAGTAACAAGCATAAACCTTACGTAACTTGATTCTGGACGCTATTTACAATTGACAATCTGAAGTTCCTTTGGTCTTGGTACGTTAATCTTATTCTCACATATCTCTTATACTTGACAAAGTGTCTATACATTTCTCTTCATGGCTATGTACAGGAATATGATAATCTTATTAGGCGCAGACTGAAACTTGACTATAGACTGGTACAGACTAATGCAGACTGGTACAGACTGCAGATTGGTACAGACTGCTGCAGACAAATGCTGACTGATGCAGACAAATGCAGATTGATGCAGACTGACTAAACGGAGGTCTGTACACTTGTTATAATACCTCGAGTGTTCATGTATCACTGTGCGAGTGTGATCCATGAGGAGGAAAGGTTCTACGTTAGCAGCAATCTCATTGGCTGCGTTACATATTAATACGCGGATCGGCGGAAGCAGAATTTGGTCCGTCTCTATGGCAGCGCCATCTCGTAGTGCGGAGACGGACGAGCGCTGCGCCTGGGCTGTTGTGCTTAGCGGGGCGCGCTCTAGTGGGAAAGTTGTGTATGCGCTGACTACGCGGAACTATGTACACAACACGAATATACCCATTTCCAGTCAATGGTCTGTACAGTTGGAACAGAGGGCCCAGTCCATTACATGTAGACACAGCCCACACCATTTGGAGTCACCATCAGCTTGCACAGTGCCTTGTTATGAACTTGGGTCCATGTCATCGTGGGATCTGTGCCATACTCGAACCCTATAACTAGCGCTCTCAAACTGATCAGGCTAAGATTTTCCAGTCGTTTAGGCTCCAACCAATATGGTCACGAGCCCAGGGAAGACGCTGCAGGCGATGTCGTGCTGTCAGCACAGGCACCCACGTCAGTCGTCTGGTGCGATAGCCAGTTAACGCCAAATCTCGCCGCACTGCCCTAACGGATACTTTCGTCGTAGGTCCCACATTTACTTCTGCGGTCATTTCACGCACTGTTGCTTGTCTGCTAGCGCTGATAGCACTACGCAAACACCACTGCTTTCGGTCGTTAAGTGAAGGCCGTCAGCCACTGCATTGTTTCTGATGACAGGTATTCTCGATACACACTTGGCACTGTGGATCTCTGAATAACACATTCCTTAACGAATCCCGAAATGGAATGTCGCATGCATCTAGCTCCAATTACCACTCCGCTTTGAAAATCTGATGATTCCTGTCGTGCGGCCTTAATCACATCAGGAACCTGTTCAGGCGAATCACCCGAGTACAAATGACAGCTCCATCAACGTACCAGCCTTTTATATCTTGTGCACGCAGTACTACTCCCATCTGCATATGAGCATATCGCTATCCCATGCCTGTCAGTTCAGTGTAGTGTCTCCATGAAGAAATATTTGAAACTGATTATAACTGTAATTTATCCAACTAGGAGTAACAGCCGACACCACCTCCTACTATCCCATCAGTCTCGCCTCACTGCTAAGCAAGGTCTTGGAGTCCGTCCTGTCCTGGCACATCCATAAATAACTAAACCAACACCCACTTATTCCTGTCAACGTGGCTTCCACACCAGCCTCTACTCTGGTGACTAATTCATGTACATCACACACGTACTGTCCCGACAAATTAACAACCTTTATCTCGAAAACGCATATGACCGTGTGTGGCATTCCGTTCTACTCTTCAAGCACCAGACTTATGCACTTCAAGTTAGTTCAAATGTTCAAATTTGCGTGAATTCCTAAGGGACCAAACTGCTGAGGTCATCGGTCCCTAGGCTTACACACTATTTAAACTAATTTATGCTAAAAACAACACACACACACCCATGCCCGAGGGAGGACTCTAACCTCCGGCGGGAGGAGCCGCGCAATCCGTCACATGGCGGTTCAAACCGCGCGGGCACTCCGTTATGTCCCGCTTACTGCATCCTTTCTATCCAACCAGTGGCCCTCGACAACAAATTGCAATACCTTCTACACAACTGCATGTGTACCCCAAGGATCTGACCTCTCACACTTCTGTATGTCCCATATACTGCTGATATCCTCAAACCACCGTCTGCTGTACGTCTCGTCCGTTATCTGACCCTGCTGGCCTACCTTATTCTCCAGAAACATCAACGGATGCTCCAGATCAATCTGAGTTAATTCACCACCTGTTGCAGTCACTTGCCCCTCAGAACAAACGCTTCTGAAACATGGGCAATAATCATGGGGCCGCGCGGGATTAGCCGAGCGGTCTGAGCGCTGCAGTTGTGGACTGTGCGGCTGGTCCCCGCGGAGGTTCGAGTCCTCCCTCGGGCATGGGTGTGTGTGTTTGTCCTTAGGATACTTTAGGTTAAGTAGTGTGTAAGCTTAGGGACTGATGACCTTAGCAGTTAAGTGCCATAAGATTTCACACACATTTGAACATTTGAACAATAATCATGGGACTAACTACCCGTAGTTTCTGTCGCCACAACTTTTTGGCTACCATTTACGACCGTCCCATCCAATTAACTAACGCACTAAAATACCTCAGACTGACGCTTCATGGCCAACTAACATGGAGACCCTATCTACTAACTAGTCGACAGAAAGCCCACAATAGATTAAATGTAGTAACTGGCCGAACATGGATATTGCTCCATTCCTCGATCCTCCGTACCATTAAATCCCTGATCCGACCCACAACTGATAGAATCTTTGCAAAACGCCTCCTCAAAATCCACTGACATAAGCGATTTTGACAAAGAGCAAAAGAGCACGTTGTTATGGACGGGGACTTGGGAAACAGCATCTCGGAAATAGCGTAGCCGATCGTATGTTAGCGTGCTACAGTCACGAGCATCTATGGAAAGTGGTTGAAAGACGGTGAAATCCCCAACGTGCTGGCCGTCCGCATCTCATCACAGGACGTGGAGGTCGGAGGTGAGTCCGCTCTGCAAAGCAGGACAGGCTCTGACCTGTGACAGATCTGACGACGCTGCTGCGGGCACAAGTATTTCGGAGCATACCTTTTGTAAGGCAGTCATGTTATTTTGGTTTTTATTTGTTATCGATGTGCACGTCAGAGAGAGAGAGAGAGAGAGAGAGAGAGAGGGAGGGAGGGAGAGAGAGAAAGAGAGAGAGAGAGCGAGCAAGTTACGCTACTGTTAAAAAATCTTTGGTCTTCTTCCAATCCATATGTGGCATACAGCAAACCAGTGCTTAACAGTATTGGTTAAAAACAATCTTGGTTGCAATTTTATTTCTTTCATTTTTCAACTACGCGTTTCGCCTTATTTAGGCTACGCGTTTCGCCTTATTTAGGCATCTTCAGGTTGATCTCAATTCGGCATTTCTTAAAACGATCCTTTAGACAGTGTAGCCAAAGGGCATCGTAGAATACACCTGGCCAACATCGTCTTCGTTAAATTCAGTAAAAACTATTGTAGATGTACGCGAGTGACTCCAAGATCTGCGTAACGCGTTCCCGTTCACAGGAGCGAGTAACAGAATAACGCGTTATGCAGATCTTTGAGTCACTCGCGTCCATCTACAATAGTTTTTACTGAATTTAACGAAGACGATGTTGGCCAGGTGTATTCTACGATGCCCTTTGGCTACACTGTCTAAAGGATCGTTTTAAGAAATACCAAATTAAGATCAACCTGAAGATGCCTAAATAAGGCGAAACGCGTAGTTGAAAAAATACAAAAAACTAAAATTACAACCAAGACTGTTTTTAACCAATAATCTTTGGTCTTGCTGCGACACAGTATTTGCCTCTACGCAGTCTGATACATTTTTAGTTGAACTGTGGTAGGCGATGGGCGTATTTAGTAGTGGTGTTTGGAATTGTGATTGTATCTGTTAAATGAAAAATATTGTAAAGGACAGCAACGATGAGTATCTTGTATGTATTGGGAAGCGAAAGAAATATAAATTTCGAATAATGTAACTTTTTTTGAAGAGAATAAGTTTGAGGTAAGACTGCACCACTGCGCACATAATTTGTAGAAATTATTATTGGGAAATAGTTAACTCGGTTCACTTGCACAGAGGTGAGAGAAAGACCACCCAACTTCCCTGAATCATGCATTAACATATTAATTGAGTTGGTTCAAATGGTTCAAATGGTTCTGAGCACTATGGGACTTAACAGCTGAGGTCATCAGTCCCCTAGAACTTAGAACTACTTAAACCTAACTAACCTAAGGACATCACACACATCCATGCCCGAGGCAGGATTCGAACCTGCGACCGTAGCGGTCGCGCGGTTCCAGACTGTAGCGCCTAGAACCGCTCGGTCACTCCGGCTGGCTATTAATTGAGTAATCTGTTTTATTTTTATTGAAATTCTCTGATAATATTGTATCCTTTTTAAATCTTTGTCACTCTGTTACGTATAATATTGTTCAGACCGATGTTATGTGACAAGATCATGTGAAGTTTTACTCTGTCCTTTTGAATGTACACTTCATTCTAAGATCGTTGTCTTGGAATATCATTTCA
The DNA here is from genome assembly GCF_023864345.2 of Schistocerca serialis cubense. Taxonomy (NCBI): domain Eukaryota; kingdom Metazoa; phylum Arthropoda; class Insecta; order Orthoptera; family Acrididae; genus Schistocerca; species Schistocerca serialis. The sequence continues at coordinate 95,450,812 of NC_064643.1, forward strand.
TAGGAATAGTTATTCTGCCTGTCCCACTGTTTATCCTTTCGCATTACCGCATTTGGTACGCAACAGTTGGAAATTTTATTTAGAAATAGGAGTCTAGCTTAGTCGCTGCCTGGTTGCTGTCTGCTGTTGTGCTTTGCAGAAATTTTGATTAGGGCCAGATAATTGTTTTACTTTAGCTGCGCATTTAATATAAGCCAAGTTGCATTCAGAGCAGTTACAGTTCAGTTCGAATCAGGTTAGCATACGAGTCTAAGTTGGATAACAGTTTGTGGGGACATAGTTTTGGTAATACGAAGACTTTTGTAGAGTGGGAGATAAAATTGGGCTAAATTCCATACAGAAATAAAAACATAATGGGGAGGTCACACTTTTAGTAAACATAGGTGAACAATCGGCTCTGCAGCAGAAGAACCTATGTGTTGCCATGTCGGAACAGCAACGGCGTCAATTATTGGAAATGCCGTCAATTATTGAAAATGCAATGGGCACGATGTCATCGAATCTGGATAGAAGATCAATGGGGCGTGTCGCCGTGTCGGACAAATCAACGTTTCTTGGTACACCAGGTGCGGATATGCCTTCATCGAGGTGAACAGCTGCTCGAAACATAGACGGCGCCGAGGGCACAAGTGGTGGGGGTAGTATTGCGAGGTGCCTTGGCTAGCAGTGTACTTAACACTAAATTATTCTAGAATCTTCATATGGAAATGATGCTCTAAGCCCCCCCTTTTCTAACTCCGACTTTCGCTGTTGCACATGGATTAAGAAGAAACGCGAACTGACTGTAATCGACCCTGCAAGTGGAGCAGAAAAGAGTTTGGCACCTGCAATAATTTAATTGGATAGAAATTAATTAGATAAAGGAAAGTTTCACTAACGTAGTGAGAAATGAAAGGGTTGCTCTACCGATTAACAGAACGAAAGTTCTGTCCAAAATAACAATTTGATTTATTATGACTAAACTCAAAATAATAAACAAACCACATGCACATTTACAATACATCAAATTGGATACTCAAATAAATGCTGTGAAGGTGGGGTTGTCCATAAACTAGATTGTGACATTTATGACCAAGTGGTACGTGGAGCCAGTTCCTTGCAACTCAGATCTTAAGAGAAACACCCAGCCAACCCAACATTAATTGCTGCTACAGTAGTGATAACTCAGACAATGAACACCCAAGACAGAATAAAGTTAGAAAAGACGAACAGGCGCGCTCTGCTGAGTTCTGATTATCACCTAACAAAATTCCCTGATTTGCTGGTGCTGCTGGCGTACATTACCAAGCTGTCTTCTTAATTGCAAGGGCACGACCTGGCATACCGGAGGCGATGGCTGGTTGCTTCGACGTCCCGTCGTGGCGATGATAATGTCGCGAGTATAGCCCGAAACGAATTCTCCTGGTCTGGTTGTTCCAGACTAAAGACTTCCTAGCAACACAAATACGCCTCTGGGCAGACGAAGAAGGCTCGCTACACAATCACTGACGGTACAGTGAGTGATTTTAACAAGAGAAGTCACACAGTAACTCCGGTACAGTCAACTTTAACCAAAACTGCTCAAGACGGACAACATAGGCCGCTTGTACGCAGAACGCTCAATTGCCAACTGTACTCGGAAAGTTACATTGAAATCGAAACTTCAGCAACTTCGTCAAACAGTTACAATTAAATAAAAGTATATTAGACAGCCATCGGAAGGCGGGAAGTCCAGAGGAGCGAGAGCTCAGTCTTGTAACCTACTCCGCCCGAAAGGCGAGAGCCGACCCTCTCAAGAGCACCCGTACCAGCCGAACACAGAACATTCCCGCCCCCACGACAGTGGCCGTGGTTAAAACGTTCCAATCAGCAACTCGAAAACCGGCGGAAAATTCTCTATTGCCGACGCACTACTATTCCACCAATGGAGAAACTTGGCGCCAATTTCTGCGCCGATTTTGCTACGTCACGGAGCTATCCCCTGAGCAAGCCAATGACAGTTACGATTTTTCAGGAAATGCGGGAATTTGCCCGCCAAGACTGCCTGGCAACACAAGTCATTCCCACGCCTCGCTGGTAGCCCGCCAGAAAGTGTTTTCACTAAGTTTCTGCGAAGTAACGGAATCTCTAGCCCAGCCGCTCCGTCAGGCCCCTGTGGGTGTGTCGCCCCCGCTCTTATGACAATGTCGGCGTCTGGAAAGCACCCACTCAGAGTAAGATAGAAATATGAGTGGGGGCTCATGCCACCTCTCAGTATAATGCTATGGCAAAGTTCACTTGGCCTGCTATGGGACCTATGGCAGTAATCGAGTGCACCGTGGTATCAGTGGACTATGTTAACATATTGTGGATGACCCACATCCCTTGATGCTCGGTATCTTCCCCGGCGGCGGTTACACAATCCAAAAAGATAATTGTCCTCCTTCCAAGGCCACAATCATGCTACAGCGGTTTGAGGAGCAAGGCAATTAACTCACATTGATGTGACTGGGAGCAGTTACTTCCATACAATATATACAGCATGGATCACCTAAAAATTGCACCAAATTCGCCTCATCTGAACCCGATGAAAGAACGTGGGACATTATCGGGCACCAGTCCGTGCCTACAAACCGTCGGCACGTAAATTCACGGGAACCGCGCGATCTACGCGTAGGCACCTGGTGCCATATACCGTCAGAAACCTAGCAAGCAGTTGTCAGACCCATGTCGCGCAGGAATCGCTGCTGTATTGCGCTCCAAAGGTGGAGTGAGATGATGTTAAGCACGTGCTCGTAATGTTTTGGCTCATCAGCGTATGAAAAGTACAGGTATGTACACGAGAGATCTGTGTCCGCGACCCACTACAGCACATAGACTATTGTTTTCTGATGAGGTTTTCCTACTTCAAAATTTATCACTTTTCCGTCACGCACAAGATATACATTAAAACAACCTGTAGATACACATTAAAATTAAGAGCTCATGGTATTCGCGGGAACAAGGCCACAGTTGCTCTCTTTGCTCTTGTCATGCTCTCACTCGACAGGTGTGACGTCCGTAGACAGAAGGACCCTCTACTGTATCATTACACAATTACAGAACCATCACTGGGAGCAGTTACTGCCATAAAATATATGCAGCGTGGATCGCCTAAAAATTGCAGCACATATATTGCGGATATGGAAGGTGCTATTGACGTACGGGTTTCACAGAATGGATTCGTAGTCAGGGGCTCGCATTGTTAGCCAATACGCAGATTGTAATAATACTTAGAAAGTGTATTTTTTATGCAAACATACACTTTTTGAGACGGAACAATGCCTACTGACAGTAACAAAGTAAAAATACGGTAAATTACACTACTGGCCATTAAAATTGCTACACCAAGAAGAAATGCAGATGATAAACGGATATTCAATGGACAAATACATTATACTAGAACTGACATGTGATTACATTTTCACGCAATTTGAGTGCATAGATCCTGAGAACAACCACCTCTGGCCGTAATAACGGCCTTGATACGCCTAGACATTGAGTCGAACAGAGCTTGGATGGCGTGTACAGGTACAGCTGCCCATGCAGCTTCAACACGATACCACAGTTCATCAAGAGTGGTGTATTGTGACGAGCCAGTTGCTTGGCCACCATTGACCAGACGTTTTCAATTGGTGAGAGATCTGGAGTATGTACTGGCCAGGGCAGCAGTCGAACTTTTTTTGTATCCATAAAGGCCCGTACAGGACCTGCAACATGCGGTCGTCCATTATACTGCTAAAATGTAGGGATTCGCAGGGATCGAATGAAGGATAGAGCCACGGGTCGCAACACATCTGAAATGTAACGTCCACTGTTCAAAGTGCCGTCAATGTGAACAAGAGGTGACCGACACGTATAACCAAGGCAACCCATACCATCACCTCGGGTGATACACCAGTATGGCGATGACGAATACACGCTTCCAATGTGCGTTCACCGCGATGTCGCCAAACACGGATGCGACCATCATGATGCTGTAAACAGAACCTGGATTCATCCGAAAAAATGACGTTTTGCCATTCGTGTACCCAGGTTCGTCGTCGAGTACACCATCGCAAGCGCTCCTGTCTGTGATGCAGCGTCAAGGGTAACCGCAGCCACGGTCTGCGAGCTGATAGTCCATGCTGCTGCAAACGTCGAACTCTTCGTGCAGATGGTTGTTGTCTTGCAAACGTCCCCATCTGTTGACTCAGGGATCGAGGCGTGGCTCCACGATCCGTTACAACCATGTGGATAAGATGCCTGTCATCTCGACTGCTAGTGATACGAGCACGGCGTTCCGTATTACCATCCTGAACTCACAGATTCCATATTCTGCTAACAGTCATTGGATCTCGACCAACGCGAGCAGCAATGTCGCGACACGATAAACCGCAATCGCTATAGGCTACAATCCGACCTTTATCAAAGTCGGAAACGTGATGGTACGCATTTCTCCTCCTTACACGAGGCATCACAACAACGTTTCACCAGGCAAAGCCGGTCAACTGCTGTATGTCTATGAGAAATCGGTTAGAAACCTCCCTCGTGTCAGCACGATGTAGGTGTCGCCACCGGCGCCAACCTTGTGTGAATGCTCTGAAAAGCTAAGCATTTGAATATCACAGCATCTTCTTCCTGTCGGTGAAATTTCGCGTCTGTAGCACGTCATCTTCGTGGTGTAGCAATTTTAATGGCCAGCAGTGTAGAAAGTCAGACAGGGGTGTTTGTTGCAGGCGTCTAGTTCGAATCATTTACGAAATATCGTATTTTGAAAAGCCTCGCACTGAAACTTGTACAATACCTGCGGTAGTACACACTAGAGAACAGCTCTAGCGCATACACTAGATACGAGACAAATGAACGTCACAGGTTGTGTTCAGAATGACCGCCGGCTTCCAGTCTGGTATGGAACGACTGCTGCACCACTGCTAGCATTTCAGCCGACATGTCCGAGCAGGCTGCGGTAATACGTCGTTGTATATTATCGGGTGTAGCTGATTGCCCTGGAGAAAGTGTCTTTCAGCTTTCCCCACAGAAAAAATTCTACAGGCGTCAAATCCTGGAAACGGACCGGCCTAGATACAGATCCTCTGCATCCAATCCAACGATTTGGAAGCAATCCGTGAAGACATGCTGAAGTATTGCGTCCACTATGGACTGGACAGCCATCATGTTGGTACCACAGATTCCTCCTAGTCTTCAGAGGAACGTCTTCTAGCATCTGTGGATGATGGTCAGCTAGGAGGCTGCAATACTTGTGCACGTTCAGCATACCGTCCATGAAACACGGGCCTATGAGCTGATTGCTCACCATCCCACATCACACGACTACAGTCCATAGACGCTGACGTTTCAGCTGACGAAGCCAACCGGGACTGTCAACGGACCATCAGTACATGTTTCGGCGGTTACCTATCCATAATTGGTAAACGTGACTTCGTCACTAAACAAGATACATGATACACCCGGAGCATCCTGTCTTAATGCCCATATACAGAAATTAACACGATTCTCATGGTCGTTTCCACGCAGCTCTTGCTGGAGAAAGACGTGATAGGAATGGAACCTATGTCGACGGAAACGCGTAGGACTCTTCTGCAACAGCAGCAAGAACGCTAATTTCGCCCTCTTCTGTTGTCACCTGTTTTCTTCTGTTACGTGGTCTAGGTGTTGCACTACCACTCTCACGTGACTGGTTGATGATGATGATGATAAGGTTCCATACTGCTTGACAGAGCGCAGGAGACGATGCGAGAGACCCGCACCGCCGTACTAGGCAAGGTCCTATGGGAGGTGGTTTGCCATTGCCTTCCTCTGACCGTAAAGAGGATGAATGATGGTGATGAGGACGACACAACGACACCTAGTCAATTCGAGGCAGGTGAAAATCCCTGACCCCGCCGGGAATCGAACCCCGTGCTCGGGAAGCGAGAGCGCTACCGCGAGACCACGAGCTGCGGACTGACTGGCTGAAGAGGTTGATAAATAACTGCCGAGATGGTTGACATCTATTGAGATATCTTGCAACATACACGGCAAAAGAATGAATTGCGAACTTCCTTCATACAGCATGAGCATGTCAATTTTTTGAGCATTGATAAATGTCATCGTCCACTCACGACCTAGTGCTTCGGCAGTCACTCACATATCGACTAGCAAGTCGCAATGCACTTCAGGAACACAGAAGTGGCGGCCAGAGTGGCCGAGCGGTTCTAGGCGCTACAGTCCGGAACCACGCGACCGCTACGGTCGCAGGTTCGAATCCTGCCTCGGGCATGGATGTGTGTGATGTCCTTACGTTAGTTAGGTTTAAGTAGTTCTAAGTTCTAGGGTACTGATGACCTCAGAAGTTAAGTCCCATAGTGCTCAGAGCCATTTGAACCATTTTTTGAACACAGCAGTACACAGTAAGCAAACATAGCAACGTCGTACCTAGCAACTACGCACGTCGAATGGCACAAATAATTGTCGGTGTGGAAACTTTTCAAAATACGATGTCTGGTAAACGGCTCGCACAAACACCACTGATATTCTAATTTACCCAACCTTTAATTTGTTAATGTCAATAAGCATTGCTCCATTTAAAAAAGTTAATATTTGCATAAAAATACACTTTCAGTGACTTTGAAAGTAAAATTTTGTCAACCGATCTGTTTATTTGTTAACAATACGAGCCCTTGACTATCAGTCCATTCTGTGAAAACCGCGCATCAGCGTCTACAGTGACAATTTTAGGTGATTCACACTGTGTACGAGTATGTGTACGTAGCGATTTGAAGAGGACGGCGACAGAAAATTAATCGGGAGTATGGCACGTGGCAGACAGGTTCCTTCAGATAATGTCGTCCATCAACAAAGGAAGACGCTTACAAAACACTCCTTCGACCCATACTTGAATACTGATCGTCAGTGTGGGATCGGTACCAGGTATGACTGGTAGACGAAATAGAGAAGATCCAAAGGAAAGCAGCGCATTTCGTTACAGATTCATTTAGTAAACTCGAAAGCGTCGTAGAGAAGATCAACAAACTCCAGTAACAGACGCTTCAAGAGAGGGAGACATAGCAGTAACCGTTCTTCCCGCTAACTGTTCGCGACTGAAACAGGAAACGTGGCGTGGTGGGGGGGTGGGGGGGGGGGGGGGGGAGGGGTGGGAGAGGGGGGGGGGGTGGTAGTGACAGAGGTACACGAAGTACCCTCCGGACTATAGATATAGACGTAGAATATCAGGGCTCGCTAGCTACATCGCTCGACTTTTGTACCCACCTTGCCTCATTATTTCCAGTGAATCAGCGATTAAATTCGGTTTTTTATGCTAGCGAAGCGTTAAGCACGTTTATGCTCGGCAGTTTGTTTTGGAGATTACCTTCATTGAAACTTATCTCAGTTGCAGTTTCGTAAAACGGGTGTACTACAAAGGAACATGTTTTGTTTGTGCTGAAGCACAGTTTGTAATAACAGAGCTCTGTTGTAAATGCTGCAACGTAGAAAAGCTGAATGATATCTGCTGAGTATCCGTGCTAGCGAAAGCGTCTCATGTTTAACGCTTCGACTATAAATCTCCATCACACTAAATAGAGAATTACCAGGAGGCTTTCTTCCATTTTACTTAATGCTGTGCAACTGGTTAGCGGAAAGCGCCGAAGGCCACAAACAACAAGAGAAAAACATAATGAACAATGTGCAAAACAGAAAGTGGTAATCCTGCTAGCAGAACAAACCCCAACTCAATATGAAACACATTCTGAGACCATTAGGCAGCAACTCGCGTGAGTATAACAAAGAAGACAAATCATTTTCATAACAATAGGTTGGTCGCCAATGGTGGCGGCGTATTTATTCCAGACAAGAACTGGATTATATCAAGCGAGGATGTCATGGAACCCGAGTATGAATTAATATGGGTGAAGCTAAGCATCAAAGGTCGATCAAAAATTGTAATCGGATGCTTTTATAGACCGCCTGTGTCAAGAGCTGTAGTGGTAGAGCGCTTCAGAGAGAACCACAGAATATCGTTAATAATTTTCCTGAACATACTGTTGTAATAATGGAAATGTCGTGTGACGAGGGCCTCCCGTCGGGTAGACCGTACGCCTGGTGCAAGTCTTTCGATTTGACGCCACTTCGGCGACTTGCGTGTCGATGGGGATGAAATGATGATGATTGGGACAACACAACACCCAGTCCCTGAGCGGAGAAAACCTCCGACTCAGCCGGGAATCGAACCCGGGCCCTTTGGATTAGCATCCCGTCACGCTGACCACTCAGCTACCGGGGGCGGACACTGTTGTAATGGTGGGAAGGGAGAGGGCGGGGGAGGTGACTTGAACTGGACAGGTGTAGACGACAGAGAGTCATGATATCAAAACTGCTGCTAGAGACTGGGATCAGTGTGACATTGTTCTGTTCATGTCATTGTGTGACATTGTTCTGTTCATTTCATTTGGTTTTTGTATGTTATCGATGTCCACATCGGAGAGAGAGGAAGTTGCGTTACTGTTAAACAACCTTTGGCCTTTACCTCTGCGCAGTCTGATACATTGTTAGTTGAAGTGTGGCGGGTGATGGACGTATGCAGCATTGCTGTGTTGACTTGTGATTGTATCTGTTAGATAAAAAATATTGTAAAAAATAAGATGTTATTTTGCAATAGAAGGAGTTTGAGGTAAGACTTCAGCACTGCGCAGCTATGAAAGATTATTGTCAGCTAGGTAACTTGCTCAGAGTAGAGAGAAAGATCACCCTCCGCCAATCTCCCCCCCCCCGCCATTTCCTTAGTCACGCGCTAACATATTAACTGATTAAGCTGTTTGATTTTATAGAAATTCTCGGTTAACATTGCACTCTCTTTAAAAAATTGTTCACTCCGTTAAGTCTAGTACTGTTCACGCCTAGGTTATGTGTAAAGATCACGCGCAGATTTACTCTATCTTTTTGTATATATGCTTCATTCTAAAATCATCGTCTTGCCACATCGTTTCATAGAAATAGTTACTCTCCCCATCCCACTGCTTGTCATTACGAATTACGACATGCAACTGTTTGAATACATATTTAGAAACAGAACTCTAGCTTAGCCGTTGGCTGCTTGCTGTTTACTGTCGTGATTTCGGGAAATCTGCAATGATGTTGTCAAGACGCGAGATAAGTGGAAATTTTGATTACAGCGAGATAATTGTTTCCCTTCAGTTGCGCATTTAACGTAAAACAAAGTTGCATTCAGACCAGTTACAGTTCAGTTCATATTAGCCCCTGTTTAGTAAAAGCTAAGCATACAGGTTTAAGTTGAGTAACACTTTGCGGGGGACAGTTTTCGGCAATACGTAGATTTCATAGAGTAGGAGGTAAAGATATTTTTGCCTAAGAAGAGTGACAGGATACAAACTGAGTAGTCAGCATTATATACTCACTGATGAGCACGAAGATGCGGAACACAAATGGAAAAAATTCAAAGGCATCGTGCTATATGCCTTCGACAAGTATGTTCCGAGTGATGTCTTAAGGGATTGAAAAGACCCACCGTGGCTTAACAGCCGTGCTAGAAAACCGCTCTGTGAAGAAAGAGCTTCATCCGAGATCAAATGAAGTCAAAACCTAGCTGACGAAAAAAAGGTGAACTAAGTGAAAATGAGCGTAAGGAAAGCAATGACACAAGCGTCCAATGACTTTGAAAGTAAAATTTTGTCAACCGATCTGAATAAGAATCGTAAGAGATTTTGATCTTATGTAAAACCACTAAGCGGTTCGAAACCATCTGATCTTTGACTCGAAGACCATACTGGCACCGAAACGAAAGATAACAGAGAGCAGGTGTCTTCCTTAATTGTTCCACTGCGGAAGGTCGTAACACAGACCTTTCTTTCAATCATCGCCCGAACATCGAAATGGCAGATACTGAGATAGCCGATTGCAGAATAGAAAAGCAACTACTGTAGCTTAGTAGCGGCAAAACATCAGGACTAGGTGAAATACATTCTATAAAGATTATGAGAAAGAACTTGCTCCCCTTCTAGCAGTAGTTTATGGTACCTCGCTGGAGCAACGAAGGGTACCTAGCGACTGGAAAAAAGCGGAGGTCATTACCGTTTCTCATGAAGGTCCGCTGGACAGATGCACACAGTAATTGTAGACCTATAGACACCAATCTGTTGTAGGATTATGGAACACGATTTCCACTCAACAACTGTGACGTTTTTGGAGAACGAAAATCTCCTCTATAAAAACCAACATGGATTCCACAAACAGAGAACTTGGGAAACTCAGCTCGCTCTGTTCCTCCATGAGATCCATAGCGCTGTAAAGAACGGCGCTCAGGTTGACGCCGTGTTCCTTGATTTCACGAAGGCATTTAATACCGTCTCGCGCTGCCGTTTAGCCAAAACAAACACAAGCTTATAGAGTTATCGGACCGGATTTGCGACTGGATTCAAGACTTCCTTGCAGACAGAACTCGAAACGCCGCTCTTAAGGCAACAAAATCGACAGATGTAAAGATGACTTCCGGGGTATCCCAAAACGGTTCAAATGACTCCAAGCACTATGGGACTTAACATCTGAGGTCATCAGTCCCCTAGACGTAGAACTACTTAAACCTAACTAACCTAAGGACAACACACACATGGATGCCCGATGCAGGAATCGAACCTGCGACCGTACCAGCAGCGCGGTTCCGGACTGAAGCGGCTAGAATCGCACGGATACAGCGGCCGGCCTAGGGAGTCTGATAGGACCGTTATTGTTTACAATGTATGTAAATGATTTAGTAGAAGGCTTTGGTTGCTCTGTTTGCAGATGATGCGCTTGTCTATAACAAAGCAGCAATACCAGAGGACATTATCGATTTGCAGGACGACCTGCAGAAATTAATGAATGGTGCAGACTGTGGCAGTTGACTCTGAGCGTATACAAATGTAACACATTACGCATACGTGGAAAATGAAATCCGCTATTTTACACCTACACTATTGATGGTAAATTGCTGGAATACAGTATCTATTGTAAAATATCGAGGAGTAACTATCCAGAGTGACATTAAGTGCAGTGACTACATAAGACAAATAGTAGGAAAAGCAGATGTCAGGCTGAGATTCATAGGAAGAATCTGAAGAAAACTCATCCACGAAGCAAGTGGCTTATAAGACGCTTGTTCGATCGATTCTTGAGTATTGTTCATCAATATTGGATCCTTAACAGGTAGGTCTGATGGGAGACATAAAAGATTCAACGAACACCTGCGTGTTTCGCCACGGGATCGTTTAGTCAGCACAAGAGCGTTACCGAGATGGTCAACAAATTCCAGTGGCAGACATTGCAAGAGAGGTGTTGTACATCACGGAGAGGTTTAATATTGGGAGCAATTTGCAAGGAAGAGTCTGATAACATATTGCCGGCCGGAGTGGCCGAGCGGTTCTAGGCGTTGCAGTCTGGAGCCACGCGACCGGTAGGGTAGCAGGTTCGAATCCTGTCTCGGTCATGGATGTGTGTGATGTCCTTAGGTTAGTTAGGTTTAAGTAGTTCTAAGTTCTAGGGGACTGATGACCTCAGAAGTTAAGTCCCATAGTGCTCAGAGCCATTCTAATAACATATTACTTCCTCCCACATACATCTTGCGTAATGATCACGACGAGAAAATTCGAGAAATGTAAGCCAATAATGATGCTTACTGTCAGTCATTCTCCCCAAGGGCCATCTGCGAACAGAACAGGGTAGGGGGTATCGGTGGTACAGGGAGTACGCTCTGCTACGCGCCAGTAGGTGGTTCAAAAAAGGTTCAAATGGCTCTGAGCACTATGGGACTTAACATCTATGGTCATCAGTCCCCTAGAACTTAGAACTACTTAAACCTAACTAACCTAAGGACAGCACATAACACCCAGTCATCACGAGGCAGAGAAAATCCCTGACCCCGCCGGGAATCGAACCCGGAAACCCGGGCGTGGGAAGCGAGAACGCTACCGCACGAGCCAGTAGGTGGCTTCCGGAATATGATGCACATGTGATACTGCAACACTACAATAACTGTCAGTTCAGACACATAAAAAAGCAGTATTCAAAATTATTATAAATAAGAGAAATAAAAATCAAACTACTATTCGTGAAAGAAAATGTGTATCGTCCTGATTAAGCCTCTTCACGAGCTTAGAAAATACCAGAGATGATAAATAATGAAAAGTTTAGTAACAAATGCACATAAAGTTCTCAAGGAAACGAAATTCACTCCGATAGAATTGCGAATGGAAAAATAATGATACTGAAGGTGAAAACTAGAACAGAATACTTCTCGGTGATCGTACTACAGTACTACACTCTGTCGGGCAGTAGGAACAGATTGAAAGCGTAGCTACCGGCTTATGAAGCTCATGTCAATCTCTGCTGAGGCAGATCATCACGAACTAAAGTGTTCAGTCTTCGCCGGCAGGTGTGGCCGAGTGGTTCGAGGGACCTAAGTCTGGAACCGCGCGACCGCTACGGTAGCAGGTTCGAACCCTGCCTCGGGCATGGATGTGTGTGATGTCCTTAGGTTAGTTAGGTTTACGTAGTTCTAAGTTGTAGGGGACTGATGACCTCAGATATTAAGACCCATAGCGCTCAGAGCCATTTGAACCATCTGAGTTCAGTCTTAATCAAAGATTGGTCTACCTGAGCCTGCCAAGTGATCAGAACCAAGTGGTCCTGCTTAAAGGAAAGACCCAATGAATGTGCCACTTCCTCTTCCTTTTTATTACACAAAAGAGAAGAATGCTGTTGTTTTCACCCTCGATGTTTTTGTCTTAGTAAGCGAAATATAGCACAAATTTCCTTCATATCTGTAAAATTCGGAACATATGTGCAATCAAAATATAAGAAATAATACATAACGATCGACAGTACATAACACACCAGGTACGGGGGACCCACGTTATCCTGGGAACTAATTAAAAAAATGGACGCCAGCAATCTAATAATAATTGCTGGCAGTGCGGTTTTGCTTTTGCTGCGTCACGTGTTATAACATAACGTGTTCCACCTGCAACTTTCCTTCCGCTATTGCTCTTAGAGTCTGAGATGAACTCTGCTACGTATGTTAAGAGTTTTATTCTATGGTTTATGAGTCAATTGTTACTAATTGCTCCCGCTAGTCTTCACCAGAGATATTCCAGTATTCCAGTTTCTGAGTAATACTTTATTTACTCATTGGTTCTGTGCGTTTTCGTACCCACAACATGTCTTAGCTGTTGTTGTAAGATCTCTGTATCACCTGTGTAAGCAAGGCATTCTGTTCGGATACGTAAGTAACAAACTTGTATCTAAGCACAGGCTTAGATACAAGTTTGTTAGTTGCGTATTATTTTTACTGTGCTTCGTTTACTAGATTCTTCAAATTTTTCTGTGGAATATAGAACAGCTGAAAATAAATTCTGTCTGATTCTTGAGTTGAATATTGTACTTGCAAATGTCTCATTGGTGACATGACCGTTCTGGAGTAAATTTTGCTTTCAGAGAATATTTTTTTATGGTTCATCTTTGTGACCAAGTCAGCAGTCTTTCTTAAAGTAGGCTAACAGTTAGCGAGGATTTCACCCTTGCCAAAATCATGTCTCCACCAGCTATAACATGAGGCCATTAAATATCTCGAAAACGACACATCGTACGAAAAAAAAACGTTCTACAGCTACCCACCTCTTATCACTCCTGCTTGGGCGAGGTCAACTTTGTATTGTCAAATGGGAACCCTCTACACTTTCTGTTGCGTATTCGGATTCTACGCCACGAAGTACAAATGGTTTACTCAAACCGTTTGTTTCCCATTCTTGGTGGATGGCGCTGTAATCGACGAATATCAAGTGTGCCTGTTTTTGCAATTCAAGACCGACGCATTTAATCCTGTTGTGACTTGGCAAGACAGCCAAGCCACTATGAGGTAGCCGAAAGGCACGCGTTTAAGCTCACGCAGGCTGGCGTGAGGTCTGGTACAGTTAAAGGAGTTGAGTCTAGTAAAAAAAGTACGTAGCTTCTGGAATACTTAACTTTAATCCATAATTGGTGAACATCGGTCTGACGGTACATGCATCACAAGATAAATAGCAATTGATAATGGCGCCTTGCTAGGTCGTAGCAAATGACGTAGCTGAAGGCTATGCTAACTATCGTCTCGGCAAATGAGAGCGTAATTTGTCAGTGAACCATCGCTAGCAAAGTCGGCTGTACAACTGGGGCGAGTGCTAGGAAGTCTCTCTAGACCTGCCGTGTGGCGGCGCTCGGTCTGCAATCACTGACAGTGGCGACACGCGGGTCCGACATATACCAACGGACCGCGGCCGATTTAAAGGCTACTACCTAGCAAGTGTGGTGTCCGGCGGTAACACCACAAATCCAACATTTTATTTGCGATGTAAATGTAAACCTTTGTGTTCTATCGGTTGGTACTGATGTTTAAACGTTACTAGAGTGTTCAAATGTGATTGTATAGTACAAACAACGTGGCCAGACGTAGGTTGGTTCAAATGGCTCTGAGCACTATGGGACTCAACTGCTGTGGTCATCAGTCCCCTAGAACTTAGAACTACTGAAACCTAACTAACTGAAGGACATCACACACATCCATGCCCGAGGCAGGATTCGAACCTGCGACCGTAGCAGTCGCACGCCAGACATAGGCATTTCTGGCAAACAAGCTACTTGTATGACAACGCAGTTTTGTGTTCCCTACGGGGTTGAGTGTGGTGAGTCCCCAGACCATTGGAGTGCTTGATTTCGGTGGCCGCTCTCTTTAACACCGTCATTAGGGTGGCGGATTTCGCTGTGTGTTACCGTCCAACCGCCGGTAACTGTCGCGCCGGCCTCTACGCGGCTACCGGCGGAATACTAGCCACAACCTCTGTAATAAGATGAAATGTCCATGAAGTGTCGGTGAGAGGCGCACCTGCTGTGGATATTCACCGAAATCAAGCGCCCCAGTGGTGAGAGGCAAGGGAACTCAATTAATCAATCACCCCGATGGCAACTGAAAATGCCGTCCCTGGATCGCGCTAAAGCTGGTTTCTAACGAGACAATGAAGCAGCTAACCGTATTTTACTGTACAACCAAATCTGCTACAGTCAAGGAACGTTTGAACATCAGTACAAAGCGTCGGAACACAAGGTTTACATTTACATCGTAAATGAAATTTAGAATCTCATGCGTCGGTTCTTAACAGCAAACACAGGTACACTTGACATATGTCGATTACAGCGCCGACTGCCACGAATGGAATACAATGGTTTGCGTAAACCGCACATATTTTTTGTCGTAAAACCCGAATATGCGATAAAGATGAGGGGTTCCTACTTGAAAATGCAGAATTCACCCCGCCCAGACAGGAGGGGTGGTTAGCATAGACTAACACAAACTTTTCGCCTAGAAATTTTTTTCCGCACGATACGTCGTTCATGGTGTGGGTTCCTGTCATGTCCTAGTTCATGAACCACGGGCAACGTATGAGTGGCCAAGTAAGTGGTCTCGACAGTCGGGATACCAGTTACTTTGGAATAAGGCTGGGCATCTCGGATATATTCTGAGTCGTGGTCACCTTTGTGCTCAGACGGGCAAAGACTACCAAATCCACCGGTTAGTCCCTCAACCGTTAGGGGTAAAACTCAATGGGATCCGGGGCAAGTAATGCTAGCAACCTGCTTCCCTGGTACTTTAAATATGATGCTGGCAACAATCAGAGCAAAATGCCTCGGACCTTTGGAGGCGACGGAGTCCCATCTCTAATTGATAAACCAGGGACTCCTAAGACACGACTCGGCAAACGAATGGTAACGAGATGGAGAGCTATTAATATCAATTGGGACTACTCCGGGAAGAAGGTAGAGCTGGCAGAGGCTGCAAGTAAGATGGGGTTGGACGTTTTAGCTGCTAGTGACATTCGGGTAAGGGGTGAGAAAGAAGAGGAAGTGGGAGAATACAAGGTCTACCTGTCAGAAGCAGGAATAGCACAATGGGGTGTAGGGCTTTACATCAGGAAATAAATGGAACCCAGAGTAGTTGCAATAAGGTATGTAAACCAACGACTGATGTGGATAGATTTGACAGTGTCTAGCAAGAAAATTAGGATTGTGTCAGTATATTCGCATTGTGAAGGGACAGATCAAGATAAGATGGATAGTTTTTATGACGCACTCAGTGATGTAGTTGTTAGAGTAAACGACAAGGACAGTGTTCTGCTCATGAGTGAATTTCATTCCAGGACTGGAAATCGAACAGAAGGGTATGAAAAGGTTATGGGTAAATTTTGAGAGGATATGGAGGCCAACAGGAACGGGAAACGACTCTTGGATTTCTGTGCCAGTATGGGCTTAGTAATCACAAATTCCTTTTTTAAACGTAAGAACATTCACCGGTACACTTGGGAAGGCAGGGGATCCAGATCTGTCATTGACTATATAATAACAGATCAGGAATTCAGGAAGGCTGTGAGGGACACACGTGTATTCAGGGGATTCTTTGATGACACTGATCACTATTTAATCTGCAGTGAAATTGGTACTGAGAGGCCGAAAGTGCAGGAGGTCAGGTCCATATGTAGGAGGATAAGAGTGGAGAAACTTCAGGATAAGGAAATCAGGCACAAGTACATAAAAGTGATCTCAGAAAGGTACCAGTTAGTTGAATGTAGTCAATTACAGTCATTGGAAAAGGAATGGGCAAGGTACAGGGACACAGTGCTAGAAGTGGCTGAAGAATGTCTTGGAACAGTAGTGTGTAAAGGTAGGATGAGGCAAACAGCTTGGTGGAATGACACAGTCAAGGCAGCCTGTAAAAGGAAAAAGAAGGCGTATCAAAAATGGCTACATACTAGAACTCAGGTAGACAGAGAAAGTTATGTTGAAGAAAGAAACAAAGACAAACAGATAATCGCAGCATCCAAGAAGAAATCTTGGGAAGACTTTGGAAACAGGTTGGAGACTTGGGGTCAAGCTGCTGGAAAACCATTCTGGAGGTAAGAAGGAAATGACAAGTATTTTGGACGGTCAGGAAAACTGCTGTTGAATCCTGTTGATGCCTTGGGCAGATGGAGGGAATATTTTGAAGAGTTGCTCAATGTAGGTGAAAATACGATGTTTCAGATTTCGATGTACAATGGTATGATGATGGAAACAGGATCACATTTGAGGAAGTGGAGGAAATGGTCAATAGATTGCAGTGCAATAAAGCGGCTTGGGTGGATGAAATTAAGTCGGAACTCATCAAATACAGTGGAATGTCAGGTCTTAAATGGCTACACAGGATAATTGAAATGGTGTGGGAGTCGGGACAGGTTCCATCAGACTGGACGAAAGCAGTAATCACACCAATTCTTAAACGTGCAAACAGAAAAGATTGTAACAACTACAGAGGTATCTCTTTAATCAGCGTTGTGGGTAAAATCTTCTCAGGTATTGTTGAAAGGAAAGTGCGAGTATTACTTGAGGACAAATTGGATGAAAATCAGTGTGGGTTTAGGCCTCTTAGAGGTTGTCAGGACCAGATCTTTAGTTTACGGCAAATAATGGAGAAGTGTTATGAGTGGAACAGGGAATTGTATTATGCTTTATAGATCTAGAAAAGGCATATGACCGGGTTCCTAGGAGGAAGTTATTGTCTGTTCTACGAGATTATGGAATCGGGGGCAAACTTTTGCAAGCAATTAAAGGTCTTTACATGGATAGTCAGGCAGCAGTTAGAGTTGACGGTAAATTGAGTTCATGCTTCAGAGTAGATTCAGGGGTAAGACAAGGCTGCAACCTGTCTCCTCTGTTGTTCATATTATTTATGGATCATATGTTGAAAACAATAGACTGGCTGGGTGAGATTAAGATATGTGAACACAAAATAAGCAGTCTCGCATATGCGGATGACTTAGTTGCAAAGTAATATTTCAGAGTTAGGTCAGAAATGTAAGGACTATGGTATGAAGATTAGCATCTTCAAAACGAAAGTAATGTCAGTGAGAAAGATATATAAACGGATTGAGTGCCAAATAGGAGGAACAAAGTTAGAACAGGTGGACGGTTTCAAGTACTTAGGATGCATATTCTCACAGGATGGCAACATAGTGAAAGAACTGGAAGCGAGGTGTAGCAAAGCTAATGCAGCGAGCGCTGAGCTACGATCTACTCTCTTCTGCAAGAAGGAAGTCAGTACCAAGACTAAGTTATTTGTGCACCGTTCAATCTTTCGACCAACTTCGTTGTATGGGAGCGAAAGCTGGGTGGATTCAGGTTACCTTATCAATAAGGTTGAGGTTACGGATATGAAAGTAGCTAGTTTGATTGCAGGTACTAGTAGATGCGAACAATGGCAGGAGGGCGTCCACAATGCGTAAATCAAAGAAAAACTGGGAATGAACTCTATATATGTAGCAGTCAGGGTGAACAGGCTTAGATGGTGGGGTCATGTTACACGCATGGGAGAAGCAAGGTTACCCAAGAGACTCATGGGTTCAGCAGTAGAGGGTAGGAGGAGTCGTGGTAGACCAAGAAGAAGGTACCTGAATTCGATTAAGTCTCGTATAGGTTTAACATCAGTAGAGGCACCAACGTTAGCACTGAATAGAGGATCATGGAGGAATTTTATAAGGAGGACTATGCTCCAGACTGAACGCTGAAAGGCATAATCAGTCTTAAGTGATGATGATGATGATGATGACGATACGTCGTTTTCGAGATATTTAGTTGTCTCAGGTTAAAGCAAACAACCTGTGTAATGCATAACCTGGAGTCGAGCATGAGCTCTGAGCAAACACAAAGTAACACAACTAGAAGAGTCCACGTATTCAAAATGGGGATTCTGCCACGGGAAGCGACTCGAAGTCGCTGAACCAGCTACACCAAAAGTTGAGGAGGACGATCTAACAGACGGACACATAAATCAGCTCGTGTATTTAGAATCTAAATGACATGAAAGTAAAAGAAAAAAAAGCTCGCAAAGGCAAAACTTCCAGATCTGACTGACCGATGATATGTCCTGTGTTGGAGAATTTTACAGCAGCTACTGTTCTGCCTCATTTTCAAGGTAGCACTTAGGCAACATGTTCCATCGTCACAGTGTCCTTTTCGGCCTCCTATCTGGTTATCCAACATCCCTTCTTGCTCTGGGTGCTGCAATCCTCAATTTCAAATTGGTTTTTTTGCAACCAGGACAATATTTCCTGCTGAAGTCATTGGCTGCTCGTAAGCACAAATCAGCAATTATCTCGCAACTTCCATGTTTACTGCAATATTTGTGCTTCCTTTATCTTGCACTTCCACCCGCGTCACTTTTACTCTTAATTATGACCCATCCTGTGTGTTTAAGACAACATGCCTCTCCCACACGAAGATCGTGAATAGGTATGCAGCTGGTTCTACATCTAAGCACGCAGTTTCAGCCCCTTGTTTGCTGAGTGACTATAGCAAGATACAATACGACTTACACGAAATTTCCAGTTGGAGTGATGAATGCCAGCTAACCGTAAACGTGTAAAATGCAAGTTAACGCGAATGAGTGGAAAGATCAAACTTGCAATGTTCGGATACAGTATTACTAGCGTCCTGTTTGACATAGTCAAGCCTTTAAATATCTGGGCATAACGTTGCAAAGCGATGTGAGATAGAACGAGCACGTGAAAGCTGTGGCAGGAAAGGCGACTGGTCGACTTCGGTTTATTGGGAGAATTTTAGGAAAGAGTGGTTCATCTGTAAAGGAGACCGCATATAGAATGCTGGTGATACCTATTCTTCAGTACTGCTCGACCATTTGGTATCCTTCGGATTGAAGGATGAAATCGAAGCAGTTCAGAGGCGGGCTGCTAGATTTGTTATCGGTGGGTTTGAAAAACAGGTAAGTGTTACGGAGATGTTTCGGGAACTCAAAGGAATCCCCAGAGGGAATATGATGTTCTTTTCGAGAGCCACTGTTGAGAAAATTTAGAGGGCAGACATTTGAAGCTGACTGCAGAACGATTACACTGTCGTCAACATACATCGCGCATAAAGACCACCAAGATAAGATACGAGACATTAGGGCTCATACGGACTCATACAAATAGCCGTTTTTCCCTCGCTCTGTTTGCGAGTGAAACAAGAAACGAAATGACTAGTTGTGGTATAGGGTACCCTCCGCCAAGTACCGCACGTGGCTTGCGGAGTATCTGTGTAGATGTAAGTGTAGATTCTTGCTATTGGAAGCATCACTGTATTCCTACAGACTACACCTGAGTTGAGTGATGCCAGAACAGCAGATAGCAGACTATGACGTCACGAAGTAGAATGAGGCCATTACGGCCAATGGCACTACCGTGATGCAGCGCTCGTTGGAAACTACGCCAGAAGAAACTCCTCAGGCTCTGATCGGCTGCTGCAGATATAGCTAGAGGGTATTATCCTCCTGTCTGTGCACCAAGCCGCTTCACCTTCATTTATTTACAGTTTCTAAATTAATCTTCTGGAATAGTCCGAAGTGGCAAGTGAGATCGTCCCTGTACTGTAATACTGAGACGAAGTTAGAATATCGTTTTAGGTTCAAATTTGGCTGGCCGGGGTGGCCGAGAGGTTCTAGGAGCTACAGTCTGGAACCGCGCGACCGCTACGGTCGCAGGTTCGAATCCTGCCTCGGGCATGGTTGTGTGTGATGCCCTTAGGTTAGTTAGGTTTAAGTAGTTCTAAGTTGTAGGGGACTGATGACCTCAGAAGTTAAGTCCCTTAATGCTCAGAGCCATTTGAACCATTTTTTTGTCATCCACATGAGTGCTGAAAGGAATCCGTTAAACTTCGGTTTCACGATAAATTAGTCGAATCTAAAGGTCGTAAAATCAACTAAATACTAAGGTATTACCATTACGAACAACTTAAATTGGAAGGAACACACAGAAAATGCAACGGATATACTAAAGAGACTTCCTACAGTACGCTTGTCGGTCCTCTTTTGCAGAAATGCTGCGCGGTGTGGGATCTTTACAAGACAGGATTAACTGAGTACATGCAGAAAGTTCAAAGAAGAGCAGGATGTTTTGCACAACCGAGAAATAGGGGGGAGAAAGTCACGGACGTGATACAGGATTTGGGGTGGGCATTATTAAAACAAAGGCGTTTCTCGTTGCGGCGGAATCTTCTCGCGAAATTTCAATCACCATCTTTCTCCTCCGAATGCGAAAATAATCTTTTGACGTCGACCTACTTAGGGAGAAACGATTATCGTAGTAAAATAAGGGAAATCAGAGCTCACACGGAAAGATATGATTGTTCGTTTTTTCCGCACGCTGTTCGAGATTGGAATAATAGAGAATTATTGTGAAGGTGGTTCAATGAATGCTCTGTCAGGCACAGTGTGGTTCGCACAGTATCCTTGTAGATGTAGAAGTTAATGTAGGTAGAGATATAGCCTAGCCCGGTGCCACGAACTCTGTGTGTCTCACCACTGAAGTCTGAGTACGTCGCTGTACTGTTCCACTGAGGCGATCACATGAGGATATGTACAACTGGCACAGACCCAGGAATTTTCATCCGGACCTTCTCTCCTCGTAGCGCTCTGGCTTATTGCCGCTACGCCCCAAGCAATGTCGTTAGGCTTGGGGTGCAAGATGGGTCTGCGCCCGAGAGAAGACACATCGGTTGAGGTCTTGTGGCTTTGCTTCTACAACAGCCGCGTAGCCATTGTCCGCGCTAGCCCCGTCGCGTCCTTGCAGTCGCAGGCATTCCAGTTTCCTGCCACCGTAGCACGTCCGTGACCTCGGAGTATCACGTCGCACGCGTTGCAGTGATTACATGCTTACGGTTCTTTCTTCGGCTTTGCTCGGACATCTGTATCTTTCAGAATTGGCATCTCTGCTCCTACAATAAAGAATGACCTGTTCTGAGGTTCCAAGGTGACGACACACAAACTTTTAAAAAAAATAAAAATTGACCATGTGCGAGCCGGACCTGCACTCTCAGGTTTTCGTATAAACTTAATTATGCATATAGACAGTTCATCCATCCAACGAATCGAGAATCTCTATGATTTTTGCCTCTTATCGGTACTGATACTTGCAAGATGTCGGTCTCGGAAATCCCAATATTTTCGAGAATGCTTTAATTTTAAATTTGAAGTCGGATAATAAATGATAACAGAAATTTTTTTTTGATGTGATACAGTTACAAATTAACACTTTTCGTATCTTCTTGCTTTGCTTTTACTGCGAAACCATGTCTGTCGCCAATTTTCATGACTGTAGATCAACATTTTGATGACTGTGAGTATTAAAATACGAGGTCTGTTCAAAAAATCCCAGAACATTCGTAATATCGCGCTAATGGCGTGTTGGAGCGAAATCCGGTTGGCATTCCTGAACACGCTTGTGTTCAATGTGTAACTGCCGGAAGTTTCATTGTTGTATGCCTGTTAGTTATTGTTCAGTGCTGTATTGAGTAGAAAGTTTGATCGCACAGTTTGCGAATTTCGAGATGGCAGAGTTAGAGGAGCAACGCGTCTGCATTACATTTTGCGTGAAACGCAAAAAAAAAAAAAAAACCTTTACAGAGACACACCAAATGATGCAGGAAGCCTACGGCGATGAGTGCTTAAGTCGTACTCGGTGTTACGAATGGTTCACATGGTAAAAAAAAAAATGGCCAGACGGAAGCTAAAGATAATACTCGTTCAGGACGCTCATCGACGTCCACCCTCGATGCTCATATCAGGTGCGTGCCAATCGAAGACCCACTCTCCGAGAGATTTCAGAAGAATGTAACATTTCAGCTGCATCATGCCATAAAATCCTGACACAGCATCTTGGAATGCATCGTGCTGCCAACAAGTTCGTCCCAAGGCTCATGAGTCAAGACCATAAAGACCTCGCTATCTGTGAAGAGCTTTTGGTTCGCGCAAATGAGAATTAGATGTTCCTTAAGAGAATCATAACAGGTGATGAGACGTGGGTCTACGGTTATGATGTTGAGACCACAACGGATCGCGAAAGGTTCTCCAAGACCAAAAAGAGCTCGTCAGGTCAAATGCCACAGCCATGCTGATAGTTTTCTTTGAGTTCGAACGATTAGTTCATCATGTATTCGTGCTATAGAGAGAAACTGTTAACCTATGGTACTATCGGGACGTGTTGCGACGCCTTCGAGAAAATGCGAGAAGGAAACGGCCTGAGATGTGGCGAGACAATCGAATGCTCGTCCATCACGATAATGCACTCGCACATTCATCCCTGTTGGTGCTTGACTATTGCACAAAACACGAAATCAACTGTGCTGCCTCATCGTCCATACTCTCCAGACCTGGCCCCTGCGGGCATTCTTTTTATTTCCGAAGTTGAAACCCCCTTGAACGGACAAACATTTGCAGCGATAGACGAGTTAAAAGAAAATTCACAGACGGTGCTTCTCACGATCCAGCAAGAGTGGAAAGGACGATAGGAGCCGTGTATCAATTGTGGAGGAGAGCATTTCGAAGGAGACCACATGAACAATACGTGAAAGATAAGCGTAGAAAAATTTTGTGGACAAAGTTCCGGAATTTTTTGAACAGACCTCTTATGTGACACAAATGTCCGTATCGTTCGATTGAATTAACTTAGAAGCTTACATTTGCTACACTGGCTAGGGACAGTGGACTTCGTTATGTGAGATAAATTTCAGCTCACTACCTCTAACTGTGGCTGTAAACAAGGCGTCTTTACAGACGGTCGGACAGCAAACTGATCCTGTAACTGAACGTCTTGGTTAGGCAATGTTCAACAGCATGAACAAATTTTTTAAAAATGCGTAACACTGTGCCGTCTGTAATAGTGTTATTTTACGTAGCTACCGGTTTCGGTTCTAAACCATCATCAACGGCAGCTGTACAACATACAAAAGTGGACAATGTGACATTGCCAAACAAAATAAGAAAAACAAGAAAAAACGTGAAATCGATCAAAATACTCACGACAATTAGCATAGATTTATCACATGTCATACATGTTTTAATACAAGTTATCATGTCAGGAAACCATAATCGCCAAGATAATATGTTGTTGTTGTTGTGGTCTTCAGTCCTGAGACTGGTTTGATGCAGCTCTCCATGCTACTCTATCCCGTGCAAGCTTCTTCATCTCCCAGTACCTACTGCAACCTACATCCTTCTGAATCTGCTTAGTGTATTGATCTCTTGGTCTCCCTCTACGATTTTTACCCTCCACGCTGCCCTCCAATGCTAAATTTGTGATCCCTTGATACCTCAAAACATGTCCTACCAACCGATCCCTTCTTCTAGTCAAGTTGGGCCACAAACTTCTCTTCTCCCCAATCCTATTCAATACCTACTCATTAGTTACGTGATCTACCCACCGTATCTTCAGCATTCTTCTGTAGCACCACATTTCGAAAGCTTCTATTCTCTTCTTGTCCAAACTGGTTACCGTCCATGTTTCACTTCCATACATGGCTACATTCCATACAAATACTTACAGAAACGACTTCCTGACACTTAAATCTATACTCGATGTTAACAAATTTCTCTTCTTCAGAAACGATTTCCTTGCCATTGCCAGTCTACATTTTATATCCTCTCTACTTCGACCATCATCAGTTATTTTACTCCCTAAATAGCAAAACTCCTTTACTACTTTAAGTGTCTCATTTCCTAATCTAATACCCTCAGCATCACCCGATTTAATTTGACTACATTCCATTATCCTCGTTTTGCTTTTGTTGATGTTCATCTTGTATCCTCCTTTCAAGCCACTGTCCATTCCGTTCAACTGCTCTTCCAAGTCCTTTGCTGTCTCTGACAGGATTACAATGTCATCGGCGAACCTCAAAGTTTTTACTTCTTCTCCATGAATTTTAATACCTACTCCGAATTTTTCTTTTGTTTCCTTTACTGCTTGCTCACTATACAGATTGAATAACATCGGGGAGAGGCTACAACCCTGTCTCACTCCTTTCCCAACCACTGCTTCCCTTTCATGCCCCTCGACTCTTATAACTGCCATCTGGTTTCTGTACAAATTGTAAATAGCCTTTCGCTCCCTGTATAAGATAATATAATATCAAAAAATGTAGCAAGGTAAAAATAGGGTGCCACATTGACAAGGACAAAAACTGATGTACAGCAAAACAAGTCAAAGAACTTCAAAGTCAAAGATTATAGTTTTGACCGAATCCAAAGAAGTTACCAATAAATAATTACGAGATAATCAGATTGCCAAACTGAAATATTAACAGTTCTACTCTTGACTGACAATAGATGAAAACACCAATAAAATGAAGCTCGTTTTTTAACTTGTATTGCTGTAAGTCACTTATTGCCCTTGTGTCAGTGTGCCATCATATTTTTCAATTATCATTTCCTGTGGGAACTTACGTTAAAGCATGTATGAAATGTGATACATCTGTGATAATTTTCGTGACCATTTTGATCGATTTAATTTTTTTTTCCTGTTTTTCGTTTGCCACTGTCACATTGTCCTCTTTTGTATATTGTACCTCTGCCGTTGATGATGGCTTAGAACCGAAACGGGTAGCAAAGTAAAATATCATGACAGACAGCAAAGTGTTATGCGTGTTCTAAAATTTGATCCTATAAGTGTTCCTTTTTTACCGACTGACGTACGAAACCATAAAAAACGCATCGGTAAACGATTTTTATTTTATGATGTTTAAACCCATTACATGATTTTATTACAGTTGAAATACACGGTGTCCCAGGAGGAATGGTGAGTATTCAGGGATATGACAGGAACGACCAATCAGAGGAAAAGACTAGTAAAGTTGGAGCTCTAAAATGCATAGCTTCAGAGCTATGAGCACTTGTTCATCTTCGCTTCTCTGAAATGCGTGTCTTGTGCTGAACTAGTGCTCACAGCTCTTCAAGTATGCGTTTAGAGCCCATGTTTACTGCCCGTTTTTGTTTCGAATGATCGTTCGTGTCATACCCCTGAGTACTGACCATTTCTCCTGGGATATCCTGTACGATGACTGACGATAATTTAAATGCTGCTGTGGTGTAATGGTGATGGTGGGGGATGAAAATGTTGATGCTGATGACGGGCGTCCAACGATGGGGCTCTGAAACAGCAGTCACTAGGGAAAGGAGGGAGAACCTTGTGGGGTGGGGCTTTGTTACTAGGGCTGGAAGAAGGGTATATCTCAGGCCGAATTTCATCACTGGGTAGGGAGAGTTGGCTGAATTTCAGGCAGGAGAGGATGAATGTGGTATGAAGGAGCATGGAAGATGGAATCTGGATATAGTGACGCAGCAGGGTATGTGGGTTGGTATTATAGGCAGGAATTGACTGTCAGGTGCAGGTTTTGTAGTTAACCTTAGCAGTACTTAGTGCGGGAACTTTATTCCCACCTTTTGAAAACATTGTATCTTACAAGGGGAGGCCGCCAATTGTGAAATTCAGATTCGATTCATACTGCGCATAATGAAAGCTCATGGCCAGAGGTGTAATGTGGCAAAGCACCAAGATGCACTTCTCAGCCGTTGTCGAGAAAATCGACAGTTGAAAGAAACCGTTGCGGTGAAATACTCTCTACCATTAATATTTTTCTACAGCGTCGTGGAGCAGCGGTAAGCGCTCGGGTTCGTAATCCGAAGGTCGCCGGATCGAATCTCGCGCCATGCGACCTTTTATTTTTTTTTGTATTTGTTTTTTGTAATTCAAATGTGTGTATATATATATATATATATATATATATATATATATATATTATTATTCACGTTTGGGCCCTACTGGACCACGCGAAGTACAATCACGGGGCATTCAGTTATTTTCTTTTAGACTTTCTCTCTGCCCAAATTGTTTTCATTCTCTCGGAATGAGCTCTTTTCCTTTCATCAGACCATGTGGTTCCAGTTTTCTTTGGTTTTTCAGCTTGACCAACTACCCAGTCATGAATTTTTTGCCTAAATAATTTTCTGTCTTGAATTTCATCTTGTTTTATATCTGCCTCTTTCATGTCCTCTTTTATAGCAGCAATCCATTTTATTGTCTCAAATTTAGCTTTACTTCGATTTTCGTAGAATTCCACTACTTGTTTAGTTAGTCTGGTAGCATCCATTCTTTTAATATGCCCATAAAATTTTAAACTGCGTTTTTTCATATCCGAATATATGCTGGTGTATTGTTGAATTTCACTATTTGCTCTTAGCCTGTATGTTCCTTCTTCAGTATATTTTGGACCTAGAATTTTTCTGATTACTTTTCTTTCTCTTTTTTGGATTTCTTGAATGTCCTTTTTTCTGTTTAAAATTAGCGTTTCAGCCCCATAAAGGCACTCTGGTTTTATGACCGTGTTGTAATGTCTCAATTTAGAGTACCTCGAGAGACATTTTTTGTTGTAGATGTCTTTTGTAAGTCTAAAAGCTGTCTCCATCTTTTGACAACGAATTTCATTTCCAATTTTTTCTAGACCAGTCTCTGAGATTGTTTCACCTAAATATTTGAATTGCGAAACTCTTTTGATTTTTCCATACTTAGTTTCCAAAAGTTTGGGTGCCAGTTTGTTGCTAGTCATATACTGTGTTTTTTCAAATGAGATTTGGAGACCTACTCTTTCTGCTGTTTCTTTAAGAATTTCTATTTGTTTCTGAGCAATTTGGATGTCCTGCGTTAGAATAACCAAGTCGTCTGCAAAGGCCAAACAGTCTATTCGAATATTTGTTCGTCCTAATTTCACTGGTTGGTCAATTTTGAACTCCAATTTTCGTTCGCGCCACTCTTGTATTACTTTTTCTAGAACGCAGTTAAATAGCAACGGAGAGAGTCCATCACCTTGCCTCACGCCTGTTTTTATTTCAAAGGATTCTGAAATTTCTCCTCTGAACTTTACTTTTGATTTTGTACCAGTTAGCGTGTCTCTGATAATTGCCGTGGTTTTAGGATCCAGGCCTTGTTCTTTCACAATTTGGAAAAGAGATTCACGATCCACTGAGTCATAAGCCTTTCTAAAATCTACAAAGGTACAAACTAGTTTTTTATTGTAAATTTTTTGATGTCTGAGAATTAGTTTGAGGACTAAAATCTGTTCTGGGCAAGATCTATTTGGCCTGAAACCTGCTTGATATTCGCCAATTTTCCATTTAAGTTGTTGTTGTGCTCGGTTCAGAAGACATTGAGAGAGGATTTTGTATGTGACTGGAAGAAGAGAAATTCCTCTGTAATTATTAACATCAGTTTTGTCTCCCTTCTTATGAAGTGGGTGAATCAAGGCGGTTTTCCATTCATCAGGAATTTTTTCAGTTTGCCAAATGTTTTGCATGATTGAAGTAATTTCTTTAACGGTTTTTGGACCAGCTGCCTTTAAAAGTTCTGCAACAATTACCATCTTCACCAGATGCTTTGTTGTTTTTCAACCTATGAATTTCTTTAATGATTTCCTCTTCATTTGGTGAAAGTGAAACTGGATTGCATTGTTGGGGAATTTTTGGTGGAAATCTTTCTGTGGGCTCGGGGCAATTTAGAAGATTCTTAAAATATTTAGAAAGTTCTTTGCAATTTTCTTGGTTGTTAAGAGCCAACTGTCCATTTTCCTTCTTGAAGCAAAGATTCTGGGGTTGGTACCCCTTTATTTTGGTTTTAAAAGTTTTATAAAAATTTCTGGTATTGTATTTCTGAAAATCTTCTTCAATTTCTAAGAGTTGACTATTCTCACATTGTCTTTTTGTTTGTCTAATTAGTTTTGAAGTGTCTTTTCTAGTTGTCAGGAATGTATCATATGTGTCTTCTGTCTTGTTGCTATTCCATGCTTTAAATGTCTCTTGTCTGGCTTTGATTGCATGATCACAGTTTTCATTCCACCAAGCATGTTTCTTGTGTTTTCGTAAAGGAATTTGATCTTGAGCTGTTTTGATAATCTTGTGTTTGAGTTGTTCCCAATTTTGTGCACTTGTTTTGTCAAATTCGTCTGCTAATAATGATGGTTGGATTTTACTGGTGTCAAATTTGGGGATTAATGGTGTCCTTTTGTTGAAATTTTGGGGTTTTAGCTTTAGTTTCACACGGGTTAAGTAATGGTCTGAGTCAATATTGGCGCCTTTACGAACTTGAACATTTAAAATTTCTTTGTGACATGGATACGAGATTGCAATATGGTCAATTTGGAATTCACCTATGTCCTTGTTAGGTGATCGCCATGTCTTTTGTTTTGAAGGTTTTTTCTTAAAATGACTTGACATAATTTTGAGATTGAAATTTCTGCAAAATTCTACCAGCCTCTTTCCATTTTGATTGGTCCATTTATGTGCAGGGAATTCACCGACCGTTTTTCTAAATTTTCTCTCTTTCCCTAACTGTGCATTAAAATCACCCATTAAAATCTTTACATAATTTTGAGGAATTTTGGAGACTGTATTCTCTAACACTTCCCATGACTTATTTACTTTTTCTGGATTTATATATATATATATATATATATATATATATATATATATATATATATATATATATATAATTCCCGGCAATCAGTTGCAACAATTATGCATATAATAAGCTGTTGAAAGTCGTTTGTCGTGGAAAAACTGGCGACTTCGAACATCATTATGTTTTCCGCAAACAAAGTTGTATTTCACAAATGTTATTAATTGTCTTCATAATGTTAACCACGTATAGTTAACGGAAGACGTAGAAGCGATATTCCGAAACGAATACGTATAGCGTAAGTCAAACGTTCGAATTAGAATAGAGACCCCACGAACACAAATTTGCTGTGGCAGGTATGAAATATAAACTCCGTTACTCGCTCGTTACACTTGCAGGACAGATGCTGAATGGGCCGAAACGAGCCACCGCATAACAGCGTAGCTGCCTGCTAACTTCGAAAGAAGGTAGATGCGGTCCCTAGCGCAACTTATAACATCGTTGAAAATCAGTGCGGACGGGAGCTTTGGTACACCCTGTTAAAAAAAAACGGAAAAATGGAGGCGCTGCAATTGGAGAGCGATCCGCCTTCACCAACATGCATAAGCAATTCATTAACAATATATATATATATATATATATATATATATATATATATATATATATTTGAATTACAAAAAACTAATAATAAAAAAAGTTGCATGGCGCGAGATTCGATCCGGCGACCTTCGGATTACGAACCCGAGCGCTTACCGCTGCGCCACGACGCTGTAGAAAATTATTAATCGTAGAGAGTATTTCACCGCAACGGTTTCTTTTAACTGTCGATTTTCTCGACAACGGCTGAGAAGTGCATCTTGGTGCTTTGCCACATTACACCTCTGGCCATGAGCTTTTATTATGCGCAGTATGAATCGAATCTGAATTTCACAATTGGCGGCCTCCCCTTGTTAGTCAATTATTTTATACTTTAAAATTGTGAAAAAATATTTATTGTTTTTAATGAACTCTTCTGTCAGATTCCGTGCATGTTTTAAATTTTACAGTTAAACTTAACCCAAAAATTTAAGAGCATTTTGCTTGTAAATCTGTTCATCTGGTACTACACGTAATTGTTTGAATTTTCTGATGAAGACAAGCATAGTCGATGTCAAAACCAGGTAAAACCTTGTTGCAATCGGTTGGCTGTATTATACGAATCATACTTTGTACCGTTTCTGCCTCACAGCCATATTTGATATTGAAAAATACAAGTCTCAGTGATTGCAGTATCCACAATGAAAGCCCGTCCGGCTAGCCGCGCGGTCTATCGCGCTGCTTCCCGAGCGGGAAGGCGTGCCAATCCTCGGCACGAAACAGCACCCCCTGTAAAAGTCTATTGCTGTGGCCAAACGGACTGCGAGCACCGGCACCAGACTACGTGCGTGACGTCACTGAGCGGGCGCGCAGGCTTTCCTCTATAGGAGGTGCTGCACGAAACCGTCCGGCGGGTCAGTGTCGACGTCCGGTGTGCCGGCCAGCCTGTGGATGGTTTTTAAGGCAGTTTTGCATCTACGTCGGCGAATGCTGGCTGGTTCCCCTCATTCCGCCTCAGTTACACTGTGTCGGCGATTGCTGCGCAAACACCGTTTCCACGTACGGGTTACACTAGCCTGGTATGAGACGTTCCTGGGGAGGGGGGCGGGGGGAGAGGGGCTCCACTGGGGGCCGAACCGCACAATAAGCCTGTGTTCGGTGTGGGGCGGCGGTGGGGTGGGTGGACTGCTGTGGTCTGTTGTAGAGTTGTGAACCACTGAGGGCTACGGCGGGACGAAGCCTCTCCGTCGTTTCTAGGTCCTTGGTTTAATACATACATAGATACATAATGAATGACATGTTCAACGTTTTCAGGTTTTGAACCCTTCTTACACATCGGTACCTCTCTAATAAGTGTGTTGTTAATGTGAGCCAACAACAGTTAACGAATTTTTCTTGGAGTAGGATGGTGTGGACATGGTACGGGCTACGAATTGTGGAGGGCAGACGGATACAGAAGGCGAGGCGGAGTGAGTCTGTACAGTGAGAGTGCTGTTGCGAGTTTGCTTACGTCAGTTTTGAGTGTGAATAGCAACGGCGCTGGTGCAGTTCATACAGGAATGCCGTCCTCATAGGAAACGACCTAAAAGCCTGCGCGTCGCGGTACGTGAAAGCGTTGCGCAAGCGCAGCCCAACTTCCGCCGTGTGTGTGGCAGTGGCACGTCCTCCTCCGTGACGTAACATCACCGAGGCTTCAATAATGTTTATCGATATGGACTGCGGTGACAGGCGACGGCGCTGTTGGTAAACTGAGTCTCGGACGGGAGTGTGTGCCTTGGGTAACAGACAGTTATACCTTCTGGTGTCCCGCTGTAGAAGCACAAGAGTGAATCTAGCAGTTCCACGAAAAATATGTACTTAGTATAGGTATTAATTTTTGTAACGCAACAAATGATTTCGCGAGAAAAGCGTTCCTGAAGAGGAGAAAGTTGGCAACATCAAATATAGATCCAAGAGTCAGGTAGTCTTTTCTGAAAGTATTTGTATGGAGTGTAGACATGTATGGAAGTGAAACATGGCCAATAAGCATTTTAGACAAGAAGAGAATAGAAGCTTTTCGAATTTTGTGCTACAGAAAAAAACTGAACATTAGATGGGTAGGCTCAAAAAAAAATGGTTCAAATGGCTCTGAGCACTATGGGACTTAACTTCTGAGGTCATCAGTCCCCTAGAACTTAGAACTACTTAAACCTAACTAACCTAAGGACATCACACACATCCATGCCCGAGGCAGGTTTCGAACCTGCGACCGTAGCGGTCACGCGGTTCCAAACTGAAGCGCTTAGAACCGCACGGCCACACCGGCCGGCTTACATGGGTAGATCACGTAACTAATGAGGAGGCACCGAACAGAATTGGGGGGGAAAGAAATTTGTGGCCAACTTGACTAGAAGAATGAAGTGACAGGACACATTATAAGACCTCAAGAGGTCGCCAATTTCGTCTTCGAGGTAAGTGGGGAGAGGGGAGGGTGCAAAAATTGTAGACCAAGACCAAGACATGAATGCAGCAAGCAGATTCAGAAGGATCTAAGGTGCAGTTGTTATTGGGAGATGAAAGGCTTGCACAGGATACATTGTATTGGAGAGCTGCAACAAACCCGCCCTTCGGAATGAAGATCTCAACAACGACAGAAGAAGAAATGATTTTCTCGTTCTATTTTTTTTAATCTGTTTCATGGTTTACCGAATGACGCGGCCGAGAGAACTGCAAATCCCAGACGGAGTGCAAAGCACAGGACGGAGCTAGTCTGCAATTGCAAGATGGTCGACTTCGATCGACTGCTCCGTTTTGTAATGACCGCACTGTCTACGGGGCGTTACACTCTAGTCCTCCTTCCTCTTGGTTTTTTTTTTCCCCATAAGCGGGTGCTACATCGTTGCATATTGTTCATTAACTGTTAAAAATGGTTCAAATGGCTCTGAGCACTATGCGACTTAACTTCTGAGGTCATCAGTCGCCTAGAACGTACAACTAATTAAACATAACTAACCGAAGGACATTACACACATCCATGCCCGAGACAGGATTCGAACCTGCTACCGTAGCGGTCGCTCGGCTCCAGACTGTGGCGCCTAGAACCGCACGGCCACTCCGGACGGCCATTAACTGCTAAAATCGAAGCAAGACTAAAGCAGAATTTGTCTACCTGTAATAAGCGTCGACGGTGTCAAATGGTGCAAGACGTTCGAAATTCTGAGAAAAATAGATGGTAAGCTATTGGGAGAGACGGGTAATATTCAACATGTGCAAAACCCAGGAGGGAACAATGACAGTGGAAGCCCAAAAACGAAGTGTTCGGATTAAAAAGGGCATCAGACAGGGCTGTAGTATTTCGCCCTTACTGTTCGATTTAAACGTGGAAGAAGCACTGCTGAAAATAAAAGAAAGGTTCAAGAGCGGAATTAAAAATCCGGGTGAAAGGATATCAATGATAAAATTCGCTGGTGACATTGTTATCCTCAGCAAAAGTGAAGAAAAATTATAGGAGCTGCTGAATGGAATGAACAGTCTAATGAGTGCAAAACATGGATTGAAAGTAAATCGAAGAAAAACGAAAGTAATTAGAACAGCGAGAAACTTATCAGGATTCATCGTCACAAAGCAAAGAAAGTTAAGTAATTCTGCTACCTAGGCAGCAAAATAACTAATAACGGACAGAGCAAGGAGGGCATCAAAAGCAGACTAACACTGCCAAATAGGGCATTCCTGGCTAAGAGAAACCTACTAATATCAGACACAGGTCTTAATTTGAGGAAGAAATTTCCGATAACGTACGTTTGCAGCTCAGCATTGTATGACAGTGAAACAAGGACTCGAGGAAAACCGGAGCAGAAGAGAATCGAAGTACCGTATTTGCAATGTTATGCTACAGACGAATGTTGAAAATTAGGTGGACTGATAAGGTAAGGAATGAGGAGGTTCTGCTTTATTAGTCCACCTAATTTTCAACATTTCGTCTCAAGCACCACATCTCAACTGCTTCGATTCTCTTCTGCTCCGGTTTCACTATAATACAATTCTGTGCTCCAAATGTACATTCTCAGAAATTTCTTCCCCAGATTAAGGCCTATGTTGTTGGATGCTAGCAGACTTCTCTTGGCCACGACTGCCATTTTGCCAGTATTAGTCTGCTTTTGATGTCCTCCTTGCTCCGTCCGACATCGGTTATTTTGCTGCCTGATGTTAACGTTCTCGCTGTTCTCATTGCTTTCAATCCGTATTTTGCACTCTTTAGACCGTTCATTCCATTCAGCAGGTCCTATCATTCTTCTTAACTTTCGCTGACGATAGCAATGTCGTCAGCGAACCTTATCATTGATATCGTTTCACATTGAACTTTAATTCCAGTCTTGAACCTTTCTTCTATTTCCATCAGTGTTTCAACATTAATAGATTGAACAGTAAGAGTGAAATGCTACATGCATGTCTTACGCCCTTTTTAATCCGAGCACTTCATCCTTGGTCTTCAACTCTTATTCTTCCCTACTGGCTCTAGCACATGTAGGCTATTACCCGTCGTTTTCCTGTTAATTTCGAACGTCTTGCACCATTTTATATTGTCGAACTCTTTTTCCAGGTAGAGATTTTCTATGAAAGTGTCTTTATTTTTCTTTACTCTTGCTTCCATTACCATCCGCAACGTGAGAACCGGCTCTCTGGTGCCTTTACCTTTCTTAAGGTCAAACTGGTCCTCATCTTCGCTTTTCTTTTCCATTTTTCTGTATATTATTCTTGTCAGGAACTTAGATGCATGAGATGTTAAGCTGATTGTGTGATAATTTTTGCACTCGTCAGCTCTTGCAGTCTTCGGAATTGTGTGCATGATATTTTCCGAAATTTAGATGGTATATCAGCAGACTCATACATTCTACACCCCACCGTGGCTAGTCGTTTTGTTGCCACTTTCCTCAATGATTTTAGCGATGGAATGATATCTGTCCCGTCTGCCTTATTTCATCTTAAGTCTTCCAAAGTTCTTTTAAGTTCTGATTCTAATATTGGTCCTCTATCTCTTCTACATCGACTTCTGTTTCTTCTTCTGTCAGATTAGACACGTCTTTGCTCTCATAGGGACTTTCAATGCACCTTTCCATCCATCCACTCCCTCCTCTGCATTTAACAGCGGAATTCCAATGGCTCTCTTAATGTTATCACCCTTGCTTTTAATTTCACGAGAGGCTGCTTTGAATTTGCTACTGACTGAGCCAGTGATTCCAACAATCATCCCTCTTTCGATTTCTTCACATTTTTCATGCAGCCATTTCGCCATAGCTTCCCTGCACTTCCTATTTATTTCATTCCTAAGGGTCTTATTTCTGCATTCCTGAACTTCCCTGGATTCTTTGTACTTCCTTCTTTAATCCATCAACTGGATAATTTCTTCTGCCTAGCAACAGACTGTTCGGGTTCGTGGCGCACTGGTTACAGTGACGCAATGGATTTTTATTGTGTGCAAGGAGTGAACATTAAGTTCTGCTTTAAGCTCGGGAAAACCACTAGCGAAACGTGGACAGTGACTGGTAAGCATATGCATTACTTTGAAGAAATCGTGTTTACTAGTGGCACAAAAGGTCTCGTGAAGGCAGATATTCAGTGCAAGACGATCCCAAAGCTGGTAGCCCGTCTACAGCACACACCGATGCAAACATGGGGCGTGTAAGGCAGTTACTGCAAGAAGTCCCTCATGTAACTGTGCGCGCGATATCTGAAGAACTTAATCTGAATCGTGATATATGTCATAAGATTTTACGTGAAGATTTAGGGAAACGGAAACTTAATACAAAACTAGTCGCTTGCGCGCTAACAGATGAACAAAAAGAGGAAAGACTAATTTCTGCTGAACTACTGGATAGAGCAGAACGTGACCCCACACTGTTGTCAAAGATTGTTGCTAGGGATGGAAGTTGGTGCTACCAGTATGACCCTCATACGAAGCGTCAGAGTGCTGAGTGGCTGAGTCTTGGATCACCAGCCTCGAAAAAAGCAGAGCGACAACCTTCAAACACAAATACAATGCTGAAGCTTTCTGGCAGATTAAAACTGTGTGCCGGACCGAGACTCGAATTGGCCCGCATCTCGTGGTCGTGCGGTAGCGTTCTCGCTTCCCACGCCCGGGTTCCCGGGTTCGATTCCCGGCGGGGTCAGGGATTTTCTCTGCCTCGTGATGGCTGGGTGTTGTGTGATGTCCTTAGGTTAGTTAGGTTTAAGTAGTTCTAAGTTCTAGGGGACTGATGACCATAGATGTTCAGTCCCATAGTGCTCAGAGCCCGAGACTCGAACTCGGGACCTTTGCCTTTCGCGGGCAAG
Organism: Schistocerca serialis cubense; assembly: GCF_023864345.2. NCBI lineage: Eukaryota > Metazoa > Arthropoda > Insecta > Orthoptera > Acrididae > Schistocerca > Schistocerca serialis. The sequence goes on from NC_064643.1 coordinate 95,486,994, forward strand.
TCTGGAAGATAGGAGACGAGGTTCTGGCAGAATTGAAGCTGTGAGGGCAGGTCGTGAGTCGTGCATGGGTAGCTCAGTCAGTAGAGCGAAAGGCAAAGGTCCCGAGTTCGAGTCTCGGTTCGGGACAGATTTAATCTGGCAGGAAGCTTCATATCAGCGCACACTCCGCTGCAGAGTGAAAATCTCATTCTGTAAATACAGCGCGGATCGCATTTTTTGATAGTAAAGGATTAATTCATCATGAGTATGTTCCTTCAGGTCTTTACATCGAGATCTTGAAGCTTTTGTGACAAGCAATTCGACGTGGCCGCACTGATTTGTGGCATCCGCGGAAATGATTCGTACAGCATGGCAATGCAAGATCCCATACTGCTTTATCTGTTACCGCGTATCCCGCCAGACATTCTGTTATTGCCTCCCCCATTCGCCATATTCGCCAGAACTCTCGCCTTGCGATTTTTTCCTTGTTTCCGCGAGTGAAAAGGCGACTGAAAGGAAAGCTTCACACAGACATCCAATGGGCTGTGATAAATGCGCTTACAAGCATCGCAGTTTAATATTTCCCTGCTTGACTGCAAGACCTCCAGAAACGTTGGTAGCTGTGTACAGCCGAGGGGACTACTTCGACAGAATCTAAGATCATTACTTGGTAAAGATCATTTTCTATTTTTAAAAGAACCTGTCCTGGAATTTTTCTGACAGAGGGAATATGTTATTCGTATTCTGCTTAATTTTTGCTGCCATCCGTAACATGGGTTGGGCAAACGATTCGATATTTGTTTATGTTTCGTATGAAACAGAAGCTGGTTTCTTCGCATGTCTATTCGTTACTGCTTACGAATATGTGTGTGAATTGCTCGATTTAAATGCATTCTAAGTATGTTGCTCCCATCATTTTTTATACTCTCGCATTTAATGGAGGCCAACGAAATTTTCTTTGACTTGTGCTAAAATTGTCTATTGAAGTACCTGTTAATAAGATGCAAAACATTTGAGTAACTACTGTCGCGTTTTTAGCATTTGCAACAAAGAATGCTGTAGTCACGAAGACTACAAAGCATACTCATCTACATCAACATCCACACAATGCAATCCACTGTGAAAATGCATGGCTCTCAGTGGTAACAAGCAACACCATTCAAAGCGGAATTACGTATGTTCTCATTCAGTGACGAGACGTAATAAAGTTCAGTACTAGCACTGTCCAAAACTGCTATCTTTAAGTCCTTCATTATACGCGAGAAGGTACGAAAAACGGGTGTAAACAAAAATAAAGTAGAATAAAGCAATGTACTGATAACACAGTTAAATGGAGCAATTCACACACATGTTGGCAAGCAGTAAACAAATACACACAAGTCCACAGAACAGAGAATCTCATTCTCAAAAATAGAATCATTCACCGCTTCTTCCGCCGCCCCCGCCCCAATAGTACGGATGTGAGCAGATCGCAACCAGAATATGAGCAACATATTTACAATGCAATTCAGAGAATGCATACACACGAGAAGTCGTCATCAGAAGCACAATGTGATGAAATCAACTTCTGTTTAACTACGAAACGAAAACAAACATGGACGACCGAATAAGAAAGCGAGATGATGGACTGATAAACTTGCAGCGCTTCAAGTGGCTTGGCAGCTAACCATGGTCATGTTACCAGAAGTTCCTGTATGAGTTTAACCCCCGTGATCCATAATATCCTAGCCAGTGATGCCTAAAATGGGGGAGATATGAACGTGTTTTACGGTACTTTCAGTGTAGTGGGAAAATTGTACGTTTCCGTACAAGAGTTGCTATGCTAAACCGATCGCCTTTGTCCCCACAATACGTTCTCGACGTCTGTAAAGGGAATTTAGTTACACCCTGTACATACTGGAATTCGTGGAGGTCAGATATTACTGTACCTTGTGTACAGGGTGATATGCCAAAATTCCCACCTCAGAGGATTCAGTATTCCTACTGGCAGACAATGGACGCATCGTCCTGGTGTACGATGGCTTTTTTTTATATCCAAGGCTTTTCGTAAATATTTTTCATACAGTTCGTCCACGAAGTCGTTATTGCAGTATTCGGTACACGTTGTTTGACCCTTCAGTGGTTACTGAACGAAAGCACGGGTTTTCCATGACACCTTCTGGCGCAGTGTCACTGGATTCCACCGAATGCTTTGATTGCGAGGGTGAAGTAATGGAACCACCCACGTCTCATTAACAAAAACAAATTTTCTCGCAAAATCAGTACGATTTCTTTTAAAGATGCTAGACAAATTCCTTTATTCGTGTTCTTTTGGCATAGCATTCCACAAAAAGTAGTACCGATCTTATACTTTAACACGTAAAAAATCGCACTTTCTTCTGATAGGTCTATAATATCAACATTGTCAGATGCTTTTCATTGACTATGATCCCAACAGTGGCTGTCGTTGTCTGGTGCATGTCAAGCGGATAGTATCCAAAATGAGATACTACCACGTTTGATATCCGTCGCCTACCTATCAAATGTCGAAAATGATGGAGGAGAACACTTCTAAAATTCAACTTGGAAGAATTTGAGTTGGTAATAAAAAGTTAGAAACTTATTTTTTCATCACAGTATTACAACTGATACTCCAAGTGGAGGCCGAGCGGTTCTAGGCGCTACAGTCTGGAGCCGCGCGACCGCTACGGTCGCAGGTTCGAATCCTGCCTCGGGCATGGATGTGTGTGATGTCCTTAGGTTGGTTAGGTTTAAGTAGTTCTAAGATCTAGGGGACTGATGACCTCAGAAGTTAAGTCCCATAGTGCTCAGAGCCATTTTGAACTCCAATTGGACATGTAAAATAAAGTTCTCCACAAATCAACTTACTCTATAGACGTATTGTAATAACCGCTATTTACAAAATATCGAAGTGGGAATTCAATCATTTCTATTGTAGTATCGAAACCGCTCACTGAAAAATTTTCAGCATCGAAGTTACAGTCAAAATAAAATGCCGAACTGCTTGTTAATAGCCAATTGTTTTTCATTTAAAATAACCCTTTTCTTAACTTCAGTCATAGCGATAGTGCAAGTAATCGAATGGTTCAAATGGCTCTGAGCACTATGGGACTTAACTTTTGAGGTCTTCAGTCCCCTAGAACTTAGAACTACTGAAACCTAACTAACCTAAAGACATCACACACATCCATGCCCGAGGCAGGATTCGAACCTGCGACCGTACCAGTCGCGCTGTTCCAGACTGTAGCGCCTAGAACCGCTCGGCCACTCTGACCGGCCAAGTAATCGACTACCTCATCATTACGAATACAAAAATACCCGGCATACAACCGAAACAAAAACAAAAAAACAGGAGAAAATCTGAACAACGTCATAACGGAAATGAAGAAGCGATACCACCTCAATATGTCCACAGTACATTCAAAGCAGCATTGTATGATTCAAGAACAGAAACCCTCAAGATATTTATCCACCGAACGCAAAAAAACACCATTTATCCGTAACTCTAAGGCAGGGCTGCGCGAGTACTCGCGTCTGCTCAGGCACGTGCCCGCGAGCAGGCGCCAGGTCGTGGAGTAGGGCGGGAGGGGAGGGAGGGGAAATGCGCGCGCACGTTTGAATAGGGCCGCAGCGTGCCTATTGAATTCGCGCCGACTGTGTAACGTTTAAAGTACAACGATCAGCTCTTAACAGTCACTTCGCTGGTTAAGAATCATGTGAAGTCGCCGTTGTGTAACCCCAACCATGCTTTCGCAGTTCAACCCCCATTGGGAGGAATTGTATCTGTTTACTGAAAAAGATGGTGTTGCAAAATGTTTAGTAACAAAACGCTGAATTCTTTTATGAAATTTAATTTGCAGCGACATTATATGTCGTACCACGCGAAAGACTACGGACGTGGAAAATGTGATTGACCAGATCGTGCACAGGAAGTTATTAAACTTAAAAGAAGCTATCCGAAGAAGATCTGGACGACGAAGAAAAGTCAACTGAGGCTACTCTCAGAGTGGGTTACAAAATTGCTTTGCTTTTAGCAAAATCCCTGCGCCCCTTCACTGATGGCGATTTAATAAAAGAATGTTTGGTAGTTGCAGCGGAACATTTGTGTCCATCTCAAGTTGAACAGTTTCGGATTGTGCCATTATCTAACATGACCATTATGCGTCGCATACAGAGCATGGCAGACGACGTCCAGAGCCAGTTTGCAAATATCTATAAAGATTTTATGGCGTATTCTCTACCTCTGGACGAAAGTGTTGATATCACTGGAACAGCGCAGCTTGCCATATTTATTAGAGGTGTTAATAGAGATCTTCAGGTAAGGGAGAAGCTCCTCGATGTAGTAGCCATGAAGAACACTACAACCGGAGGTGATATTTTAAGTAGTGTTGAAGAAAGTGTTGAAAATATAGGATTGTCGTGGAATTCTTTATGAATGGCTCGGAGCACTATGGGACTCAACTGCTGAGGTCATTAGTCCCCTAGAACTTAGAACTAGTTAAACCTAACTAACCTAAGGACAGCACAAACATCCATGCCCGAGGCAGGATTCGAACCTGCGACCGTAGCGGTCTTGCGGTTCCAGACTGCAGCGCCTTTAACCGCACGGCCACTTCGGCCGGCTGGAATTCTTTAGTTTCAGTGTCTACAGATGGTAGATGCATACACTAAGCTAATAAAATTATGTGGCACGTGTACATTCTCCTTTATTTGTTTCATTTGTCGCAGTAATAACACTGTTTGACATGAGTTCTATTTCTGATATTAAAGTATGTGCTTCTAGACCATTTTACCATGGGAAATTCAAATATGTAAACAAAATATCGTTCTCAGGGATACTTTTTATGTAATATGTATATATATATGTATATTCACAATTCATGGCAAACACAGAGACGTTATAGAGAAATACGGGTATTTTGCCGCATCCAGTAGTGATAGAACGTGATAATTTCTTGTGCAACAGCAGGTGGGAAGAATCAGACAACATTAGGTTATCCCCTGCCACACCTATGTCATTAAGACCACCTGAAACATGTCATTAACTCGAACAGCGACAGCCGGTCGCTGCCTCGGCAGTAAAGCTTCACGCCTCCTAGGGGCAGGTGCATCGAGTTTACAACAGTGGTGTTAGCCGCAATTTGTGTCAGTCTTAACGAGTGGGTGTTTTGGGTGACAAGTAACTGTCTGTCATATTTTCGAGCACGGTTGAATTTTTTAGTTCCTGTGTGTAAACTGATTGAGCCTAGTGCTGAAGGTAAAACGACTGCTTGTTTTTACACATCAGCGTTCCTCTAGTTCCCTACTATTAATTTAATACAGGTGTATTACCAAAGTGGTATTTTTAAATTTGCAGAAATGCCACGTCGTCGTGGATGTCGATATAAGCCGGACAACTTCTGCTACATCTGTGGGAAGTTCACTTTTGCCAGAAAGAGGAAGAAAATTTCTTCAGTCATGAAGAAAGCATACAAACATTACTTTGGAGTAGAGGTAGGAGACCAAGATAAAGAACGGGCACCACATTTCTGTTGTGCTACATGTTACTGCGAACTAATTCAGTGGTGGAAAGGTAAAGAGAATGTGGCGTTGTTTGCTGTTCCCATGGTGTGGAGGGAGCCTAAGGACCATGTTACTGGTTGTTATTTCTGTCTAACAAAAATTCAAGGTTTTACAAACAAAAAGTCGAAGAGGCACATTGTTTACCCAGATCTGCCTTCAGCGAGAATGCCAGTGCAGCATTCCGACAACCTTCCAGTACCTTCAAGAGCTCGAGGTCAAATTCCGAGTGACAGTGAAATAAGTAGTGCTGAAGAAATCACAGATGATGATTCTTTATATCACTGCACAAGTGAGTCATCGCCACATTTGTTAACACAGGCAGATTTAAATGATTTAGTACGTGATCTAGAACTAAGTAAACAAAAGGCGCAGCTGCTTGGTTCAAGATTACAAGAGTATAGTTATGAAACGTCCCCTTTGAACAATTATACATGACTGTGCTTAAACTGATACACAATATTTTTTTTAGCGCAACGCAATCTGACTTTCAAAAATCCCTACAAAAGAATGGCCCTGACTAACATTAACCTATAAGTTTCACAAATCACTTACCTCACAAAAATCTTCGCTACTCAAGCTACTGCAATACAGCGAGCACCACTACTGCCAGCTAAATAAAAGATTCAAACTACTGAAGGCACTAACTACTGATAGGGATAGTTAGCAAATGAAAGATATTAATAGAGAACAAACAATGTATTTACCTTAGTATCATCAAATATAAATATAGCAGTTCATGACAAATTTCAAAACTCCGCCATCTCTCTCCCCACATCCACCACTGCTGGCGGCTCACCTCCAACTGCGCAACGCTACGCGCTGTTCACATCCAGCTGCCGCTGCCCAACACTACAATGGCGAGTATTACAACAATGCAAAGCAGCCACAGACTGCACACAGCACAGCCAGTGATTTTCATACAGAGGTGGCGTTACCAATAAAAAAACCTAAACAGCCTACTTACATAGTCTACTGCACCAAAGTACTAAAATCAGTTTGTTCAGGCACAGAGAATATGCCTTTATTTCTTATTTTTCAACTTACGAAGCACTGACATTTTGCAATGACGTTGCTGGCCTGATGAAAGTGCTGAACTTCACTTATATTTCACAGGAGTGGAGACTTTTCATAGATGCCTCGAAAACAAGTCTGAAGGGTGTTTTGCTCCATAAAGGAAATAAAATACCCTCTGTTCCAGTAGCTTACGCTAGTTTGACAAGAGAGAATTACGAATTCGTACAAAGGATACTAATTTCATTAAAATACAATGAACACAAATGGAAAATACGTGCAGATTTCAAGGTAATTGCTATGGTACCGAGAATGCAACAAGGCTACACCAAGTATGCCTGTTTTCTTTGCGAGTGGGATAGTCAAGACCGAAATTCTCACTACGTGAAAAAGAAATGGCCTAGGCGAAGATGGAAAGTTGGCAAAAAGAATGTACAACGTGACAGTCTGGTAGCTCCTGAATATATACTACTTCCACCGCTTCACATCAAACTTGGCCTGATGAAACAATTCGTGAGGGCCATGGATCCAACAGGCTGTGGGTTTGCATATCTAGCTACCAAAGTCCCCTGCCTTTCAGCTGCAAAAATAAAGGAAGGTGTATTTGTGGGCCCACAAATCAGGGAGCTGCAGAAAGATGCAAATTTTGAAGCATGTTTAACTGATAAAGAAAAAACCGCATGGGACTGTTTCAAGATGGTGTCGGAAGACTTCCTCGGAAGAAGAAGAGCTACTAACTACAAAGCAATGGTGAAGGATATGATCAAAGCATATCAGGATTTGGGGTGCAATATGTCTTTGAAGGTACATATGATGGACTCTCATCTGGACTACTTCACAGAGAGTTGTAGTGACGTATCGGATGAACATGGGGAAAGATTCCATAAAGACATTTCTACCATAGAAAGGCGCTATGAAGGGAAGTGGGTACCTTCTATGTTAGCAGATTATTGCTGGAATATCATTCGAGAGAAGAAAGATTCACAATACAAGAGAAAAAAGTGATGTGCATTACAAGGCAGTGGCTCATTGTTTGTCAGTTTTCTGTAATTTCTCACGTCAAATAAATGCTTCAAAGTGTATACACAAAGGTTACTGTGTTATATGTTAGATCCCACCCTCCATTAATGTTGTGAACTTATAACATCGTAAAGATGTGCATTTGTTTGTCAAATTTCACCTCACGTTTGCTGCACTAGATCAGAAACTGAAAAGAGAAATAAAATTGCGATTACTCATAAACTATCCCTGACAGAAAAAAACCAAAAACAGTTTTCAATTCAGCACTCAAAATACAACTAGGATCACAATATTTTTATCAGAAATAGAAAAAAAGGTTTTTTTTGCAGAACAGTGTAATTCGTGAGTGATATCCCTGCAGGTGGCCGCGGATTCACATCGACTGGCGGCAGCTGTTGTGTACCCCAAGTGACTCTCCCCCCTCTCCGCTCTGGTTCGGTAGTGGGGGTACCGTGCTCGCGCTGCTCCGTGCTCGCGCCTTGCTGCTCACAGCTTGCTCCGCGAGCACGTATGTTGTGAAGCCTTGCTCTACGAGATGTCTGTCAGTGAGCATGGACAACATATTGATGTATTATGTGAAAAAAGTGGTACGAAAAATTTAATTTACAGAACGAACAGTACAAAATAATGTGAAAAATTATTTACAAACTTTTAACAGAAACGAACCTACCATAACGGTAGGATCACTATTTGGAAGAACATCTTTAAGATCTTGAAGATCCGGTAGATGTACTGAATCACATATTTGGTACTGTCTATTCAAAGTTACAAAAATATATTTTATACAGTCAGCTGCTGAAAGAATAGCCTGAAAAAAAAATCAGGATGTACTTAGAAGAGGACACGTCTTTCACAAATGATGTTGCAGGTAACACGCAAAAAAATTTGTGATAGATATGTAACGCTTATTACTTGTACTCTTTTAATACATACGATACGTACGATACATTTGTATGCCGGTTTCTCGGCAAATTCATCGTTTAATCTCACTGTTAAGCTTCAGCGACGTTTTGAGATCGATTACTATCAGCTACAGCTGTTTCAAGGACGACGTTGACTGCGAAATCAGCATTGATGATACGTTACCACAGCTCATCCCCTGTTTACACCACAAGGTAGGAATGTACACAGAGTGAGCAATCGGATGTGCTAAACAGAGCTCTTATCACCAACATACACTTTCTCCAAATTCACTTGACTACGGTATGTCGCAAGGTTTTACGTAAGTGGTCTGAAGATCTGGAAGCCATTACATTGCTGCTACTACAGACAGATCCCACTGGAAAGTACTATGAATTTTGTACACACGTTTCATAGGTATAGTATCTAAATAATTTATATTCGACAGAATGCACATGGCTGAAAGGCTTAAAGAAAGAAATGCAAAAGCATTTGGTTTCTTTGTAGCAAATGGCATAGCTCACATATCGCTATTTCTTTTGTTACTGTTGTTGTAGGAAAAGAAGGGACTCCCATCGCTGTTTTTTTGTAGATTTTGTATTGTATTGAATCGTATAGCTGAATCTTTGTATTAATAAATTATGCTCGGAAGGAATTTCGAAATGGCTCTCCCGGTACACCAAAGTGAAAACCTAAATCTATAGAAATATTCCACAAACCACCGTACAGTGCAAGGCGGAGGGTACCACGTAATACTATTAATAATTTATTTTCCTGTTCCACTCGCAAAAGGAGCGACGTAAAACGACTGACCATAAGCCCCCGTTCGAGTCCCAATTTCTCTCTTGTTATCTTCCGGGGTCCCTACGCGGAATGTGTGTTGCCGGCAGTAGAATCGGTCTGCAGTTGGCCTCAGATACCAATCCTCTAAATTTCCTCAACAGTGTTCCTCGAAAAGAGCGTCGTCTTCCCATCAGGGATTCCCATTTGAGCTCACGAAGCATCTCTCAAATATTTGCATGCTAGTCGAACATACCGGTAATAACTCTAGGATCGTGCCTCCGCATTGTTTCGATGTCTTCCTATACTCCGACCTGATGGGTATCCCAAAAACTCTAGCACTATTCACAGAATGGGTCACACTTGGGTTATACTGGCTTTCTCATTTACACTCTTAAATGAGATGCACTTTCCAAAAATTCTCCGCATAAAACGAAGTCAAGCAGTCGCCTTTCCGACTACCAAACTGACATGTTCGTTCCATTTCATATCTAACTGAAACGTTATGCCTAAATATTAAATCGATGTTACTGTGTCGAGAAGCACGTAACTGATTCTGTACCGGTATTCGAATATTACACGATTATTTTTCCTACTCATCCGCATTAACTTACGGTCTTCTACATGTAGAGCAAGATGCCATTCTATCACACCCATTAGAAATTTTGTCTAAGTCAGCTTGTATCTTCCTATCGTCACTCAACATCAACACCACAGCATTGTCAGGAAAAAAAAAGTCTTCGAGGCACTCACATATCTGTGAACCAAATCCGTATGCTGTGACCTTCGTTAACAGTCTGCAGTGGAGCAAGACGTCATACGTTTTCCAGAAATGTAGGAATATGGAGTCTGCCTGTTACCCTCTATCCATGGTTTGTACGATATCATGTGAGAAAATGGCAGGTTGAGTTTCGCACGTGCGTTGCTTTCTAAATATGTGATGATATGTGTTCAAGAGTTCTGCAACAAACAGGTGTTAAGGATATTGGTCTGCCTCGAAAGAATAAGAAATTGGAGCAATGACATGCATCAAATTGGTCACACGTACTACAGTTACCTCTTTTCAAACAAGCACAATAGTTTGGAGATCTCTAGCATCAGAAGATAATCACTGAGATGGTCGTACGTAAATCTTATCTGTAAGCGAAAATTGCTCGAAACGTATATTCAATTGAACTGTCTGGCAGCGCACTCCCACACTGTCGAATCTATCCAGCACTTATCGCATAAATATATGGCAATATAGACGCATAAATTAGAGCTACAACAATAAATCAACTTTGAAACTGATTTTGCGTTTAGCGACTTCAAAAAGCCTTGCGTGAAGTAAACACATCTAAACTATGGGAAATTATGAGTCGGCGGGGTCAGGGATTTTCTCTGCCTCGTGATGACTGGGTGTTGTGTGATGTCCTTAGGTTAGTTATGTTTAAGTAGTTCTAAGTTCTAGGGGACTGATGACCATAGCTGTTAAGTCCCATAGTGCTCAGAGCCATTTGAACCATTTGAAATTATGAGTCATGATACCCCCGACATTTCATTCAAATATTAATAACAATGTGCCAAACACCTGATATTTTGATCAGTACCAGAAGGACTAAGGATATTAAATTAAAAGCTACTCAAGGTCGAAGACAAGGGTGTAGTATTTCACAAATACGTTGACCGAATCGTTAAAAAAGGAAGACAGATACGTTCCAGGATAAAATTAATCATGATACACGAATAAATGTTTTACTCTTTCCAGATGATCTTAACAGTCAAACAAAAAAAGAGAATGTGATCGTCACACTTATGTGCATAGACTTGAATAAGAGTGCCGAAGAATACAATTCAAAAACAGTATTGGTTAAAAACAGTCTTGGTTGCAATTTTAGTTTTTTATCTTTCAACTACGCGTTTCGCCTTATTTAGGCATCTTCAGGTTATCTACATAGAAAACAGAGAACAAATACATCTATTTAAGAATCGCGATCGCGTTGTGTAGAATTGGATAACCTAAAAGCTGTATGTCACATATGGATTGGACAACTCAAAAATTTCGTTGCCTGAAATAGAGTAATTGTACAGAGTGACCCACGTACCGGTTGATCATATCTAGGCGAGTTGCTTGTGAAGTGGCAACACTGTCTCAAAAGTTGGCTGCACTGTATTTTATCGGAAAGTTGAGTGCAGCTGTGTGTTAAGCGTCAGTTGAGAGAAGCTCGTATTGTTGAGTTGTTGCAGAAATGGGGCAGTTTGCATTAGAATAGGGAACTGATATTGTGAAGTTACATAAAGAAAGGCTATATCAAGTAATGTAAAGAAATGTTTCAAGCGAAGGAACGCTACGACTAGCACTATTCAAGATCCGTGCAAAAAAGGGAGGGGTGTAGGATCCGTTCACAATGTACAGAGGAATAGGAGTTGGACAGTGAGGACCGTTGAAACCACAGACAGAATCCGCATGGACTTTACGAGAAGTCCTCGAAAGTCGGTAAGGTTATCGCAGCAGGCTTGTGTATCTCGTACATCGCGTACTAAAAAAATGGTTCAAAAGGCTCTGAGCACTATGGGACTCAACAGCTGAGGTCATCAGTCCCCTAGAACTTATAAGGGAACCTCCCCATCGCACCCCCTCAGATTTAGTTATAAGTTGGCACAGTGGATAGGCCTTGATAAAACTGAACACAGATCAATTGAGAAAACAAGAAGAAATTGTGTGGAACTGTGAAAAAATAAGCAAAATATACAAACTGAGTAGTCCATGGGCCACATATGCAACATCATGGACAATGTGAGCTCAGGAGCGCCGTGGTCCCGTGGTAGCGTGAGCAGCTGTAGAACGAGAGGTCCTTGGTTCAAGTCTTCCCTGGAGTGAAAATTTTACTTTCTTTATTTTTGCCTAGTTATTATCTATGTCCGTTCGTTCATTGACGTCTCTGTTCACTGTAATAAGTTTAGTGTCTGTGTTTTGCGACCGCATCGCAAGACCGTGCCATTAGTAGACGAACGGACGTGCCTCTCCAATGGGAACCGAAAACATTTGATCGCAAGGTCATAGGTCAACCTATTCCTCCACAGGAAAACACATCTGATATATTCTATACGACACTGGTGACGGCATGTGCGTCACATGACAGAAATATGTTGTCGACCCAGCTAACTTGTACACTTGGCGAATGGGTAAAAAGATTCTTCTACCTTGCCCGATTTGGGTTTTCTTGTGGATGTGATAATCACTCCCAAAAAAGTGATGAAAACATAAGAGTTTGTCACATAAACTGAAAATAAAAAATTAAACTTTTCACTCAATAGAAGATTTGAACCAAGGACCTTTCGCTCCGCAGCTGCTCACGTTACCACGAGACCACGGCGCTCCTGCGTTGCCACTGTCCTTAATATTGCCTATCTTCCCATGAACTACTCAGTTTGTATATTTTACTTATTTTTTCACAGTTCCACACAACTTCTTCCTGTTTTCTCAATTGATCTGTGTTCAGTTTTTCAAGGCCTATCCACTGTGCCAACTTATAACTAAATCTGAGGGGGTGCGATGGGGAGGTTCCCTTGTTAGAACAACTTAAACCTAACTAACCTACGGACATCACACACATCCATGCCCGAGTCAGGATTCGAACCTGCGACCGTAGCGCGTGTACTAAAAGATATGACATTAAAACCCTATTGTGTGAGCGTGGCGCAAGAATTGAAATTTGAGGATCAGTTCATTATTGTAACTGGCTGTTAACATCAGTTGCTAACGGTTACTTGGACCACTTGCTCCACTGGTTTCATTCGTCAGATTATGTAAACTTCCCGGATTGCAGATACTGGTCGCAGGACAATCCACATGTTCTGCAAGAAGAACGTTTCCACTCAGAGTAGTCAAAGTGTGCGTTGTCCGACAGACGAATTACAGGCCCCATATTTCTCAATTACACCTTAAACTTTGCCAAACATCTAGACATCTTTGACTCTTTCTATGCACAATGAACAGATGCAGAGAAGCTGTGCGCATTATTCCAACAAGATGGAGCAACCGCTTACACTTCTAACCAAAGTATGACCCACATCACCAAAGTGTTTCATATGGACAGACATGTCAGGAGAAGCGTCTGGCCTCCAAGGTCCTCGGACTTGATTAAAAAATGGTTCAAATGGCTCTGAGCACTATGCGACTTAACTTCTGAGGTCATCAGTCGCCTAGAACTTAGAACTAATTAAACCTATCTAACCTAAGGACATCACACACATCCATGCCCGAGGCAGGATTCGAACCTGCGACCGTAGCGGTCACACGGTTCCAGACTGAAGCGCCTTTAACCGCACGGCCACACAGGCCGGCCAATTAAAAAATGGTTCAAATGGCTCTGAGCACTATGGGACTTAACATCTGTGGTCATCAGTCCCCTAGAACTTAGAACTACTTAAACCTAACTAACCCAAGGACATCACACACATCCACACCCGAGGCAGGATTCGAACCTGCGACCGTAGGGACTTGATTAAAATGGTGTGATTTTTATTTAAGGGGCACACTAAAAAGCAATATGTATGCTGACAGTCCTCGCACAATAGACGATCTCAAACGGGACATTGCTAGAGAATTTAACAACATCATGGCTGCAGAATTACAGCGTGCTGCTGGTAAAGTCTTAACTTCGTCAGATTCGCACGGCCACCACCTCCGGCATTTCTTAGAAACAGATAACTATATATATTCTATCGTTTCTGTTACCTAATGATTTTTAATTTCTTCAGTATTATTTTAATATCGGGTGCGAGGCGTACCTGTTTTATGTGGGACACACTGTATTTCAGGGAAAATATCCAGTCCATTCAAAGATAATTATAAACAGAAAAACACAAGAAAAAAATTAATTTCTGATATCTAGAAACAGACATACGTTACGATGAAGATCACGATACATAAACTTAGATTCAGCTCTTTTAAAACATATTTGGTACTATAAACAGAACGTTGAATGACATCGCAAGAAAGAACACCAGAATGACACTTTATAAAGCAGTGGCTACACCAGTTTCAATGTATGGGAGTGAGATCCAAACAACGGAAATGAGATTTTTTGAGAAAATTTAAAGGATGCTCAAGATTAGACAGAACATGTAACGAAGACATAAGAACAGAAAGTGATGTTTATAATATTGGTGAAAAAGCGGACTACTGCAGAAAAAATGGAAAGGACATATTAACGGCATGAATGAAGGTAGATTCCGAAAGAAGATAAGGCTTTATAAGGAAGAAGAGATCCTGGGACGCCTAGGAAAATATAGGAACAACTCTGAATGTGAACTCTGAACAGGTATTTTGCCTCAACCGTGAAGTGCAGGGGGATAAGAATGATACGAAGTCTTTATTGCACAGTAATTGGACATTCGCGGTAAGTAATTTTTCGTACTTTGATGCATTTCTATTTGCATCATCAGCAACAGCAATTATTCGCCATAGGTGACTGAGTTACTTGACTCATTTCCTGTTATACCTGTTGGATCATAGGGCAGCAGCAAAGACCTTCTATCTGGTTCTGTTGGCAGCCAAACATGTCTTGTGACAGCCAGAGCGACAGCAGCAGCGAGTACTGTTTGTATAAAGCGTTTATTTTGCATTTTGTTTACGACCTTCCACTAAGGAAGGGATTCTATTTGTGTTTATCTGCTCTGCATAGTAACTAACAGTTCTTGATAAAACTTTACGTAGTTTTCGTGTTAGATTTCTTAGTGTTTTCTTGATCGTTTAGAACAGAAAGCGCCCTAAAACCGTCTTTTGTTTGTTTCGCGGCCGTTAGCCACTAGTCACCTGAATCAGCAGTTGTCTTGTGACAGCCAGAGCGACAGCAGCAGCGAGTACTGTTTGTATAAAGCGTTTATTTTGCATTTTGTTTACGACCTTCCACTAAGGAAGGGGTTCTATTTGTGTTTATCTGCTCTGCATAGTAACTAACAGTTCTTGATAAAACTTTACGTAGTTTTCGTGTTAGATTTCTTAGTGTTTTCTTGATCGTTTAGAACAGAAAGCGCCCGAAAACCGTCTTTTGTTTGTTTCGCGGCCGTTAGCCACTAGTCACTTGAATCAGCAGTTGTCTTGTGACAGCCAGAGCGACAGCACCAGCAGCAGCGAGTACTGTTTGTATAAAGCGTTTTTGTACTTATTTGCTGCGCTTAGCTTTTAAATAGTTTTTCTGGGAAAACCTAGCGTAGTTTTCGCGTCTCGTATTTCAGTGAGTGTTTCTTGATTATCAGAGTAGCTCATCAGAAGATTATCTTGGGAATTTGTCACCGTATAGAGTAGGGTAAACATAGTCATGTGTAGGGGCTGTGGTTGTTGTGAGCGGACGCAAGGAAAATTGGCCACTCTTCGGGGGCAGGTGGAGGCTTTGTCTGTTAGGCTCATCGAGCTCGAGGCGCAGGCGTCGGCTCGTAGTGGCGTTGGGGCAACTGTGGTGAGACCTATGCCTACTTCGGTGGCCTTGGAATCACATGGAACCCCTGATGTCGCTGCGTCTTCCGGCAGTGAGCATCTTACCGGTCAGCCATCACTCCAGGGTGAATGGCGGACAGTGGTGGGCTCGCGCGTGCCTGGCCGAAAGGCGAAGGTGGGATCTGGCCGCGTGGCAGCTGCCTTACCCCTTTCCAACAGGTACGGGGTGCTTCCTAGTGGTGATGACATCGTTTCCGAGCCACCACAGGGTGCCTCGCCTGTTGGGCCAGTGGCCGATTCTCCGGCAAGGTCCCGACAGTCACAGAGGGCGGGCCTATTAGTTATAGGGAGCTCCAACGTTAGGCGGGTTATGGAGCCCCTCAGGAAAATAGCGGGTAGGTCGGGGAAGAATGCCAGTGTGCACTCGGTGTGCTTGCCGGGGGGTCTCGTCCGTAATGTGGAGGAGGCCCTTCCGGCAGCTATTGAACGCACTGGGTGTGACCGGCTGCAGATAGTAGCACATGTCGGAACGAATGACGCCTGCCGCTTGGGTTCTGAGGCCATCCTTGGTTCCTTCCGGCGGCTGGCTGATTTGGTGAAGACAACCAGCATCGCACGCGGAGTGCAAGCTGAGCTTAATATCTGCAGCATAGTGCCCAGAGTCGATCGCGGTCCTCTGGTTTGGAGCCGTGTGGAGGGTCTAAATCAGAGGCTCAGACGACTCTGCGACTATAATGGTTGCAAATTCATCGACCTCCGTTATTGGGTGGAGAACTGTAGGGCCCCCCTAGACAGGTCAGGCGTGCACTACACACCGGAAGCAGCTACTAGGGTAGCAGAGTACGTGTGGCGTGCACACGGGGGTTTTTTAGGTTAGAGGGACCCCCCCTTGGGCGAAACGATAAAATACCTGACGGCTTACCAGAGAGGACATTATCATCGTTGATAAAGAATGTCTGTCCTCAGAGACCAAAAACAGGAAAAGTTAACGTAATATTGGTAAACTGCAGGAGTATCCAGGGCAAGGTTCCTGAATTAGTATCTCTTATTGAAGGAAATAGTGCGCATATAGTATTAGGAACGGAAAGTTGGTTAAAACCGGAAGTGAACAGTAACGAAATCCTAGACACAGAATGGAATATATACCGCAAGGATAGGATAAACGCCAATGGTGGAGGAGTATTTATAGCAGTAAAGAATTCAATAATATCCAGTGAAGTTATTAGCGAATGCGAATGTGAAATAATCTGGGTTAAGTTAAGTATCAAAGGTGGGTCAGATATGATAGTCGGATGCTTCTATAGACCACCTGCATCAGCAACCGTAGTAGTTGAGCGCCTCAGAGAGAACCTGCAGAACGTCGTGAAGAAGTTTCGTGATCATACTATTGTAATAGGGGGAGACTTCAATCTACCAGGTATAGAATGGGATAGTCACACAATCAGAACTGGAGCTAGGGACAGAGACTCTTGTGACATTATCCTGACTGCCTTGTCCGAGAATTACTTCGAGCAGATAGTTAGAGAACCAACTCGTGAAGCTAACGTTTTAGACCTCATAGCAACAAATAGACCGGAACTTTTCGACTCCGTGAATGTAGAAGAGGGTATCAGTGATCATAAGTCAGTGGTTGCATCAATGACTACAAGTGTAATAAGAAATGCCAAGAAAGGAAGGAAAATATATTTGCTTAACAAGAGTGATAGGGCACAAATCGCAGAATATCTGAGTGACCACCATCAAATGTTCATTTCTGAGGAAGAGGATGTGGAACAAAAATGGAAAAAATTCAGAAACATCGTCCAGTACGCCTTAGATAAGTTCGTACCGACTAAGGTCCAAAGCGAGGGGAAAGATCCACCGTGGTATAACAATCATGTACGAAAGGTACTACGGAAACAAAGAAAGCTTCATCATAGGTTTAAGAGTAGTCAAATCATAGCTGATAAGGAAAAGCTGAACGAAGCGAAAAAGAGCGTAAAGAGAGCAATGAGAGAAGCATTCAACAAATTCGAACATAAAACATTGGCAAACAATCTAAACAAGAACCCTAAAAAGTTTTGGTCATATGTAAAATCGGTAAGCGGATCTAAATCCCCTATTCAGTCACTCGTTGACCACGATGGAACCGAAACAGAGGACGACCGAAGAAAGGCAGAAATACTGAATTCAGTGTTCCGAAACTGTTTCACTGCGGAAAATCGTAACACGGTCCCTGACTTCAGCCGTCGCACAGACGCCAAAATGGAAAATATTGAAATAAACGATATCGGAATTGAAAAACAACTGCTATCACTTAGTAGCGGAAAAGCATCCGGACCAGACGAGATACCCTTAAGATTCTACAGTGATTATGCTAAAGAACTTGCCCCCTTTCTATCAGCAATTTATCGTAGATCGCTGGAAGAACGTAAAGTACCTAGCGACTGGAAGAAAGCGCAGGTCGTTCCCATTTTCAAGAAGGGTCATAAATCAGATGCGAATAATTATAGGCCTATTTCGCTTACGTCAATCTGTTGTAGAATAATGGAACATGTTTTGTGTTCTCGTATTATGACGTTCTTAGATAATACAAATCTCCTTCATCATAACCAACATGGATTCCGCAAACAGAGATCATGTGAAACTCAGCTCGCCCTATTTGCCCAAGAAATTCACAGTGCCGTAGACACTGGCGAGCAGATTGATGCCGTATTCCTGGACTTCAGGAAGGCATTTGATACGGTTCCGCATTTACGTTTAGTGAAAAAAATACGAGGTTACGGAATATCGGACCAGGTTTGTGATTGGATTCAGGATTTCCTAGAAGAAAGAACACAACATGTCATTCTTAACGGTTCAAAATCTGCAGATGTAGAGGTAATTTCGGGAGTACCGCAGGGAAGCGTGATAGGACCTTTATTGTTTACAATATACATAAATGACTTAGTTGACAACATCGGTAGCTCCGTGAGGCTATTTGCAGATGACACGGTTGTCTACAAGAAAGTAGCAACATCAGAAGACTCGTACGTACTCCAGG
The DNA here is from genome assembly GCF_023864345.2 of Schistocerca serialis cubense. NCBI lineage: Eukaryota > Metazoa > Arthropoda > Insecta > Orthoptera > Acrididae > Schistocerca > Schistocerca serialis. Next base: position 95,505,689 of record NC_064643.1, read on the forward strand.
AGGACCTGCAGAGGATTAATGCATGGTGCGACAGCTGGCAGCTTTCCCTAAACGTAGATAAATGTAATATAATGCGCATACATAGGGGCAGAAATCCATTCCAGTACGATTATGCCATAGGTGGTAAATCATTGGAAGCGGTAACGACCGTAAAATACTTAGGAGTTACTATCCGGAGCGATCTGAAGTGGAATGATCACATAAAACAAATAGTGGGAAAAGCAGGCGCCAGGTTGAGATTCATAGGAAGAATTCTAAGAAAATGTGACTCATCGACGAAAGAAGTAGCTTACAAAACGCTTGTTCGCCCGATTCTTGAGTATTGCTCATCAGTATGGGACCCTTACCAGGTTGGATTAATAGAAGAGATAGACATGATCCAGCGAAAAGCAGCGCGATTCGTCATGGGGACATTTAGTCAGCGCGAGAGCGTTACGGAGATGCTGAACAAGCTCCAGTGGCGGACACTTCAAGAAAGGCGTTACGCAATACGGAGAGGTTTATTATCGAAATTACGAGAGAGCACATTCCGGGAAGAGATGGGCAACATATTACTACCGCCCACATATATCTCGCGTAATGATCACAACGAAAAGATCCGAGAAATTAGAGCAAATACGGAGACTTACAAGCAGTCGTTCTTCCCACGCACAATTCGTGAATGGAACAGGGAAGGGGGGATCAGATAGTGGTACAATAAGTACCCTCCGCCACACACCGTAAGGTGGCTCGCGGAGTATAGATGTAGATTTCACTTCACGTTTTACCAGCTTTCAGAGCTTCTTCCAGCGTTCTTTTCCATGTCTTTTTGGGCGGCCACGTCTAAGTGTTCCCTGTGCGTCCAATCCAGTGCTGCCTTTTCAACCAAAAATGTTTCAAAAGGCTCTGAGCACTATGGGACTTAACTGCTGAGGGCATCAGTCCCCTAGAACTTAGAACTACGTAAACCTAAGGACATCACACTCATCCATGCCCGAGGCAGGATTCGAACCTGCGACCGCAGCGGTCGCGCGATTCCAGACTGTAGCGCCTAGAACCGCTCGGCCACTCCGGTCGGCTGCCTTTTCAACAGCTCCTTGTTGTTTGCGTATTGTGTGACCAATCCACCTCCATTTTCTTTCCTTTATTTGTTCACGGATTGGTCGCTGGTTTGTCATCTCCCACAATTCGTCATTTGATATAACATCTGGCCACCTCACATTTATAATTTGCCGAAGACACCGGTTAATGAAGACTCGCAGCTGGTTTACAATAATGTTTGTTACCTTCCATGTTTCGCAACTGTACAGGAGGACTGACTTTACGTTGCTATTGTACAAGCGCAGCTTGGTTCGTCTCGAGATGTTCTTATTAAGCCAGACAGGGTACAGTTGCACAAAGATTCCATTTGCCTTCCGTATCCTACTCTTTGCATCCTCCTCGGCCCCTCCATCTTTACAGACGGTACTTCCTAGATATACAAAGGAATCTACTTGTTCTAATTCCTTTCTATACGCTGTTAGCTTCACCTGTTTTTCAGATCGCGTTCGCATTTCCTTAGTTTTCTGAACATTTAAGTCCTGCAATTTCTGCTTTCTGTTTCAGTTGCTACAGCTTTTCTTCCATGTCACGCAATCTTTGCGAGAGCAGATAGATATCGTCAGCGAAGTCAAGGTCTTCAAGCCTGTCCTGCATTCCCCACTGAATACCTCTTCTCCTACCATCAACAACTCTTTTCATTACGCTGTCCAGTACCAACAGAACACGGTAGGTGACAGAATACATCCCTGCCCCATCCCAGCATTTGTTTGGATAGATTCAGTAAGTTTCCCATTGTGTAGCACCCTACATTCATATCCATCATACATGACTTTAATAATATTTATTATCTTTGATGGTGTTCCAAATTCTTCCAAGGTATGCCACATAACTCTTCTATTAAGAGAATCAAATGCCATTTCAGAATCAATAAATGTAAGGTAGAGTGTGTTCTGCCATTCTGCACTCTGCTCAAGTATTATACGCAGTGTGTTGATGAGGTCGACACAACTTCGGTGCTCTCTGAGCCCAGCTTGCTCTTTTCTCAGTCGTGCCTCGACTGAGTCCGTGATACGATTCAGCATCAATCTACAGAGTACTTTACTTGGTACAGATGGGAGGGTGATGCCTCGCCATTTATTACAGTTGGTAGTATCCCCTTTCTTTGGGTACTTAATAATCAGCCCTTCTTTCCAATCCTTTTAGCTGCTGCTCTGTTTTTACACATTTATTAATTATAAATGTGTAAAAACAGAGCACATAGTGTAATATCAAAGTTTCAGGCTTAATGCAGAACGTAAACAAAACAGCGTTACACCAAAGTAACCCAAGTCTGATGTTGGCACCGTAGACCACAGACAGACACAGACCGGACACGCCTTTGCCTCTGACATCTTCAAGTTCGAAAGCAACATCTAACGTAAGTCACGTGATGCAGGGTAAACAGTGGAGTTTGTCATTACGCACTACAGTAAGTGGGGACGTCAGTCACAGTTCTCTCAAGTATAGCTGAAATCAAGCACTGATTGCAACAACTGAACGATTTGTTGTCCGTATTAGTATTACACATATAATAGTACAGTTTGCCTAATTTCACAGAAATTCTCAATATGAATGCGATGGCTGCCATTTTTACATTTGACCAGGTAAAAGGGTAACAAACAGTTTGAAACGCTGTACGAGATTTCTTTATTTTTACAGATGAGAGAATTATAGTTCTTCGGTCAATTTCTGTCTCTATTGCCCTGTGAGTCACTTAGACGTCGCTTCCACTGGAGCAGAAAACGAAATATCAGTTTTGCAGGAAGTATTCAGTATTCTGACAATTTCTCAACAATACGTTTCTACACCTACATCGATACTCTGCAAATCCCATTTATGTGCCTGGCAGAGGGCTCATCGAAACACCTTCACAAATGGCTCTGAGCACTATGGGACTCAACATCACGACCTCAGAAGTTAAGTCCTATAGTGGTCAGAGCCATTTTTTTGTATCTTTACGTGCGAACTCAGATTTCCTTATTTTACTACGATGTCGTTTCTCGCTATGTAGGTCGGCGTCATCAAAATATTTTCCCAAGTCGCTTTTCGCGGATGATGCTGTAGTATACAGAGAAGTTGCTGCATTAGAAAATTGTAGCGAAATACAGGAAGATCTGCAGCGGATAGGCACTTGGTGCAGGGAGTGGCAACTGACCCTTAACATAGACAAATGTAATGTATTGCGAATACATAGAAAGAAGGATCCTTTATTGTATGATTATATGATAGCGGAACAAACACTGGTAGCAGTTACTTCTGTAAAATATCTGGGAGTATGCGTACGGAACGATTTGAAGTGGAATGATCATATAAAACTAATTGTTGGTAAGGCGGGTACCAGGTTGAGATTCATTGGGAGAGTGCTTAGAAAATGTAGTCCATCAACAAAGGAGGTGGCTTACAAAACACTCGTTCGACCTATACTTGAGTATTGCTCATCAGTGTGGGATCCGTACCAGGTCGGGTTGACGGAGGAGATAGAGAAGATCCAAAGAAGAGCGGCGCGTTTCGTCACTGGGTTATTTGGTAACCGTGATAGCGTTACGGAGATGTTTAATAAACTCAAGTGGCAGACTCTGCAAGAGAGGCGCTCTGCATCGCGGTGTAGCTTGCTCGCCAGGTTTCGAGAGGATGCGTTTCTGGATGAGGTATCGAATATATTGCTTCCCCCTACTTATACTTCCCGAGGAGATCACGAATGTAAAATTAGAGAGATTAGAGCGCGCACGGAGGCTTTCAGACAGTCGTTCTTCCCGCGAACCATACGCGACTGGAACAGGAAAGGGAGGTAATGACAGTGGCACGTAAGGTGCCCTCCGCCACACACCGTTGGGTGGCTTGCGGAGTATCAATGTAGATGTAGATGTAGATGTAGTAGAAGTCCGGCATCATGTCAGCGACACTCTCCCCCCTATTTCGCGATAACACAAAACGTGCTGCAGCTCTTTTAACTTTCTCGATGTACTCCGTTAATCCCATCTCGTAAGGATTCCATACAGCGTAGCAATACTCCAAAAGAGGACGGACAAGCGTAGTGTATACAGTCTCTTTAGTACATGTGTCGCATCTTGTAAGTATTCTGCCAATAAAACGCAACCTTTGGTTCGCCTTCCCCACATCATCATCTGTGTCATTGTTCCAATTTAAGTTGTTCGTAATTGTGAATGTTAGATATTTAGTTGAATTGCAGCCTCTACAACTATGTGATTTACCGGGTAACCGGAATTTAATGGATTCCTTTTAGTACTCGCGTGGATGACCTGAAACGTTTCAAAAATGGTTCAAATGGCTCTGAGCACTACGGGACGCAACTGCTGAGGTCATTAGTCCCCTAGAACTTAGAACTAGTTAAACCTAAGGACATCACAAACATCCATGCCCGAGGCAGGATTCGAACCTGCGACCGTAGCGGTCTTGCGGTTCCAGACTGCAGCGCCTTTAACCGCACGGTGAAACGTTTCGTTTACCGCTTTTAGCACCATAGAGATATTGTGTCTAAGTCACTTTGCCTTTGGCTTTGATAGTCTAATGAATTTACTAGACTAGACGATAAATGTCAGCATCATCTCCAAACAATCTTAGGTGGCTGCTCAGATTTTTTTTCCTAAATCGTTTACATAGATAAAGAACAGGAGAGGACCTACAGGAAGGCCAGAAATCTCTTCTGTTTTACGAGATGACTTTCCGTCAGTTACAACTTCTCTGACAGAAAATCACGAATCCAGTCGCAGAACTCAGACGGTGTTCCATAAGCACGCAACTTTATTACAAGCCGCTAGTGAGGTACGGTGTCGAAAGCCTTCTGGAAATCTAGAAATACGGGATCAATTTGAAATCCCTTGTCGATAGCACTCAACACTTCGTGCGAGTAAACAGCTAGTTGTGTTTCACAAGAATGGTATTTCCTAAATCCGTGCTGACTGTGTCAATAGACCGTTCTCTTCGCGTAATTAAAAATGTTCGAACGCAAAATATGTTCAAAAATCCTGCTGCATATCGATGTTAGCGATATGGGTCTGTAATTTACTGGATTACTCCTATGCTGCCTTTCTTGAATATTGGTGTGACCCGTGCAACTTTCCATTCTTTGTGTACGGATCTTTCATCGAGCGGGCGGGTGTATATGCTTGCTAAGTACGGAGCTATTGGATCAGCATACTCTCAAACTAACCTAATTGGTATACAGTCTGAACCGGAAGACTTGCTTTCATTAAGTGATTTAAATTGCTTCACTATTGTGGGGATATCTACTTCTACGTTACTCATGTTGGCAGTTGTGCTTGATTCGAATTCAGAGATTTACTTCGCCTTCTCCGGTGACGGAATTTCGGAAGGCTGTGTTTAGTAAATTTGCTGTAGTAGCTCTGTCATCGATAGTATTTCCATTCTATCGCGCAGAGATGGCACTGAATGTGTCTTGCGCTAGCATACTTTACATACGACCAGGTTTCGAAACAAAGTTTCGTTGTGGGAACTATTATAAGCATCGCGGATTGAAGCCCGTGCTTGACGGCAGTGCAGACAGTACGTCAGAAATGAGCTCCGTGTACTCACTTTAAACTCGCCACAGAATTTGTCATCTCCGAACTCTACGTCTCCGTTTGCCCGCAGTCTCGACTTGTGAATAGAATTTTTCTGGGTTTGCGACAGCATTGTCAATACGTGAAACTACCGACGTTTCGGTCACAGTTGCAGGTGACCTTCTTCAGGATGTAAACAAAAACACCCTGAAGAAGGTCACTTGCAACAGTGACTGAAACGTCGGTAGTTTCACATACTAACAATGCGGTCACAAACGCAGAAAAATTTTACTGACGGTGACAATGGTTTATATCGACTTGTGAGTCTCCTCTGCGGCTCGCTCTAAAGGAGGGAGAGTCCGTGAGTTCGCAGGTATAACCGCGGACACGCGGTATTCCCGCTACGTACGCAACCGTTTTTATAGATATTCCCGCCATTAAACGGTGAATTGCTCTTCCTTTAACTTGTTATTGATTTTCCGTCTTGAGCTTACTACAATTTAATCAATGAGAATCTTACACGAGACGCATTTCGCTTTTATTTATCAAACACCTTTTGTGGTTATTCTGCAAACGGGATACAAACGCGTGTACATGTTTGGTTGCTTTAGATCAAAAACTTTATAAACAAAGTTGGAATGCAAGTTACTTGCGGCGTTTCTTTATGTATTCTCCAAACCACTGCTTCTCCCCTCCTTGCTAGCAGCGGTTCACGTGGAAATACCTCGTTTCACACGTCCACTTGGCAGTTTTTGCCATTCTGCAGTATTTCTTGCGCTGCATTTGGGTTATTTATACTTCGCCTTTGTAAAACGAACTAAAGTTACGTGTGTTTCTCACCCCGCACGGAATTACAGTGTTTGTTCCTTTGTTTTCGTGTGGCTTGTGAGCGTTGGCAGCCTGTGAAACTACATGGATGGTCATTATAGGACAGAACCTGGGAGGAGATGGTAGTGGTAAATGGAGCGTGTGGTTATATGTGTGTATTTTATGTCACATTAAGTGGTCAGTCAGTTTAAAGAGTGTGTTGTCTGACAGGTTGGTCTGATCATTTATGAGTTTTTCCTTTTCTGGTATGGCCTTATGAATGTGGTTGTTTTCTTGTAAGGTGAGGTGTTTTTGTTGTTGTCCATCCTTATCATTTTAATGTCAGTGTGTCTGGTGGTAATTTTATGTTGTTGGGTGTAAGTGTTCTGAAAAAGTTGAATGACCTGTCCTATACTTTCGTGCCCTGACATGTTCTTTGTATCTGGTGTCAAATGTCCTGGTTTGACCTATGTATGTTCTATCACAAGTACTGCATTTCAGTTGGTATATTCCAGATTGTTGATTGTCAACCGCTGCTAGCAAGAATGGGAGAAGCAGTGGTTTGGCGAATGTATAAAGAAACGCCGCAAGCAGCTTACGCTCCAACCTTATAAACAAACCGCTCTTATTTGATCTAAAACAACCACAAATGTAGAAACACATGTACACAATTTGCAGAATATTTGCGGAAGATGCTTGAAAAAATAAAAGCAAAATGCATCTGGTGTAATTCTTTTTATCTGAATTGCAGTAAGCTCATGGCGGAAAACCAGTAATAACTGATTTTAAAAACTGCTCCGAAAGGTGCCATACAAAAAAAGATACTATTCATTTCCTTCACACAATCAGTATTTCGACCTTATAGTCATTCTCATGTGCAAGTTGAAATGCCACGAAATGTCAGTTCTACGTAAATGACAGAAGCAAGTTATATGCCAGTATATCGACTGATCGGTTAGCAGCGAATGTTTTTCTGTTTACACATAAATATAATATTTAATACCTATTCAAAGAATGTCTAACAATTGCGTTGGCATACACACACTTTCGATGCATTACCGAGTCAGCAACGATAGCACCAGAAAACATGTCATTAGCATGAAGTGCAGTCTCTAAATGGGGATTATTAAAATAAATTACGAAAATGGTAAGGTTCACGACTCGCTGTTAGTCCATAAACGCGAGCTGCCGTGACCAAATGGAAACAGAAATGGCTCGGAGATGTAACAATGACGTCGTTCCATGCCAGCTTTAGTTTGACGCAGCACGTGTTCTCTCGTAGAGGGAAAAAATAAACAAGAATACATCCATTTTCTTTGCATTGGACGAAATTTGTGTTTTCGTCTGAAGGGTGGACTACAGCGTGAAATTTATTCCAGATATCACCCTATCTCTAACGGAACACATTTTCAATTGTGTAGTTTCGATCAATTAATTTTCCGTCTTACACCTCCAACAGTCTCACAAAACACAGCTTGTAAGTAGGATGTTTAGGTTTTTATGTTGGTAACGCCACGCAGCGCTCTGCATGAAAATCACTGGCTGTGCTGTGTGCAGTCTGTGACTGGTTTGCATTGTTGGAGTATTTGCTATTGTAGTGTTGGGCAATTTGATGTGAACAGTGCGTAGCGTTGAGCAGTTAGAGGTGAGCCGCCAGCAGTGGTGGATATGGGGAGAGACAGCAGTGGTGGATATGGGGAGAGAGATGGCAGAATTTTGAGAGCGGACGATCTGGACGTGTGTCCGTCAGAAAAAGGAAATTTGTTAGACTGGATGTCATGAACTGATATATGTATTAAGACTTTTGAACACTATTAAGGTAAATACATTGTTTGTTCTTTATCAAAATATTTCATTTGCTAACTATGCCTATCAGTAGTTAGTGCCTTCAGTAGTTGGAATTTTTCATTTAGCTGGCAGTATTGGCGCTCGCTGTATTGCAGTAGTTCGAGTAACCAAGATTTTTGTGAGGTACGTGATTCATGAAAGGTCTAGATTATTGTTAGTCAGGGCCATTCTTTTGTGGGGATTATTGAAAGTCAGATTGGGTTGAGGTAAAAATATTGTGTCAGTTTAGTGTTGATCAGAATAAGTAAAGAGAGAAATGTCCTGGTACGCTCAGTTTTGCTCAGCTGTTTGAAAATGAAATAACGTAACAAGCTTTATCAGCACAGTCACTAATAATTTTCCAAAGGGGACGTTTCAAGCTTCGTTAAAGATCAGCTAATCCCGTCAACCGGTCAGTTCGCCTTACCAGTGCTACTTTGCAACAACAAGATCTTCCGTACTAATATTAAGTCACGACTAGCGCTACACTCCAGCACGCTTCAGTAAAGGAGAAGAAACCGACGAGTATGAAGCGACCGCAGCGCCACGGTTCTCAGACTCGTCATACTGGCGAAACTACAACGGGAACCTAAGCACTGTTGTAAGAGCGACACTTTGATTTGTGCAGTATGTAACACGCATTATTGTATTCGCTTTGTTTCTGATCTGCAGCACAGCCAGACAGACCTACCTGTGCGATCAGCAGGTGGCCGCGAGCCGATGCCTGGCAACGTGACGTGACGAGGTGGTCTGGGCGCGCCGCGGCGGCGGCAGCTGCGCGCTGGCCAGCGAGAGACGCGCACTGTGGTGCCGTAATACGGCGCCGGCTGCAACAGCTGTAGCTGCGCTGTTACGTCACGCGGGGCAGTCGGTCGGTCGGTGGGCCGCTTTTCACTTTTGCGGCCGCTCGCCGCTTCGCTGACTGGCGCCCTACCTGCTGGGGCGGTGATGCTGCACCGGCAAAGGCGACGCTGCTGCCGCCCGGCGGCGGGACGCGGCACTTGGGTCGCAAGTTCGGTTTCCCTGTGGTGCGGCCTTCGCAACGGACGACCGAGACAGGTGATGTGTCTCGTGCGGAAACTGCAGAGTCGGTGTGGTTGATATGGTTACCCGCAATCGCCCACCTCGATTTACCTACGGAATCTCGGAAGGTAACCGAAGTGTGCCACCTTCGCGAAACCACTTCCTGGAGCACCTGCTGTGTGCGCTCTAGCTCTTTAGATTTACATAGCCTGTCATTAATACTCGTATTCGGTCACTTCCGTACATCTGTTTCTGTATGCTATTTTCCCGAAAAAAAAAAAAAAGTTCAAACGGCTCTAAGCACTATGGGACTTAACATCTGAGCTCATCAGTCCCCCTAGACTTCTACTTAAACCTAACTAACCTAAGGACATCACACGCATCCATACCCGAGGCAGGATTCGAACCTGCGACCGTAGCAGCAGCGCGGTTCCGGACTGAAGCGCCTAGAACCGCTCGGCCACAACGGCCGGCTTTTGTCGAAAACTGGCACAAAACACAGGTTACCTCTTGCAGAGAAGAGAATAGCGACCAGCCACTACTATAATGCTATTTGCTTTCACAAATAGCTCCGTTACGGTTTCGAACCGACAAGCCCATTATCAGGCGGCTGTTCGAGTTTAGATACATATTTGTTGTTGTTTACATTAGTTTTCACTTTTAATTTTACCTTGAGCTAAAAATTTCTTGCGACTAACAAGGATTGAAAAGAATGTTAACAAATCCTTAAAGTGAATCCGGTTTAATTTTAGCTTGCTTACGTTGAAACTCCTGTTCGATTAGGTAGCAAGCATTGCAACTTCGACGTAAGTAAGCTAAAACTAAAACAGTAACACTTTATGTATTTGTTTACATTCGTTTCAATCGTTATTGGCTAACATTACAGTTAAATAGGCAATTTCTTACATTACGTTTTGGTTTTAGGGCACCGCCACCCCAAGATATTTTCAAGACAGGGGAGGGGGGAACAGAAAGTGAAAACTAATGTAAACAACAACAAATATGTATCTCAACGCAAACACCGTTTGATGATGAAACTGTCGGTTTGAAATCGGTAACGACGCTATTTGGGTCAATACACAGCGTTATTGATGTAGCTGGTTGCTGTTAGCTCTGCAAAAATCAACCTATATGGAACAGCAAATATTTTAGTAGTTAGTAGTACAGACCAACCCAAGGAAAATATTCCGCCGGCCGGGGTGGCCGAGCAGTTCTAGGCGCTACAGTCTGGAACCCCGCGCCCGCTACGGTCGCAGGTTCGAATCCTGCCTCGGGCATGGAAGTGTGTGATGTCAGGTTAGTTAGGTTTAAGTAGTTCTAAGTCCTAGGGGACTGATGACCTCAGAAGTTGTCCCTTAGTGCTCAGAGCCATTTGAGCCATTTGGAAAATATTCCATATCATATGTTTCCAATTTTTATTGATTATAGAAGCAGAACTGTTAGAATATAACCCGAACACGTACTTACAGAAAGTATTAAAGAAAGTCAAATGATTTAAGTTCGTAGTTGATTTTCTTAAATTCCACCTCCCAGTTCAGCGCACCTCCGTATCCTCTTGGCAGCCCCATGTGCAGCTCCTCTGACATCTTTACGTTCTTTTATGAGGACACAACTATACATAATCTGAGCGATCAATTCCTCTCTAGTGTTTACCTTTTATTTGCAGACCTTCGCCTTTCAACCATCCCTGCAGGCAAAAACCTAAAGGTGTAATGCGTGAGAACTTAGGTGGTTTAGAAATGTGGCCGTTTATGCTAGTCTATATTCGAGGAATGTCAGGTTTAGATGATGTGTCCTGACGACCAGAATGTGCAGAGCGGCTGCCACGCTGCAAGAACATGGCCATCCACGTAGCCAAAAGAACCTCTTCCGGTAATGCTGTCAGCTCGTTTTCAATAAGGCTTACGTAACTGGAGTCTATAGAACAATCCAGTAACACAACAGGTCCAATCAAGTGTTGTCTGTGATACCAAATCACTGTCCCTTAACATAGACAAATGTAATGTATTGCGAATACATAGAAAGAAGGATCCTTTATTGTATGATTATATGATAGCGGAACAAACACTGGTAGCAGTTACTTCTGTAAAATATCTGGGAGTATGCGTGCGGAACGATTTGAAGTGGAATCATCATATAAAATTAATTGTTGGTAAGGCGGGTACCAGGTTGAGATTCATTGGGAGAGTGCTTAGAAAATGTAGTCCATCAACAAAGGAGGTGGCTTACAAAACACTCGTTCGACCTATACTTGAGTATTGCTCATCAGTGTGGGATCCGTACCAGATCGGTTTGACGGAGGAGATAGAGAAGATCCAAAGAAGAGCGGCGCGTTTCGTCACAGGGTTATTTGGTAACCGTGATAGCGTTACGGAGATGTTTAATAAACTCAAGTGGCAGACTCTGCAAGAGAGGCGCTCTGCATCGCGGTATAGCTTGCTCGTTAGGTTTCGAGAGGGTGCGTTTCTGGATGAGGTATCGAATATATTACTTCCCCCTACTTATACCTCCCGAGGAGATCACGAATATAAAATTAGAGAGATTAGAGCGCGCACGGAGGCTTTCAGACAGTCGTTCTTCCCGCGAACCATACGCGACTGGAACAGGAAAGGGAGGTAATGACAGTGGCACGTAAAGTGCCCTCCGCCACACACCGTTGGGTGGCTTGCGGAGTATAAATGTAGATGTAGATGCTGAGGAGCACTTTTCATCATGTGTCTTCGTAAAGGTTTTTGGGTGTCAGTTCCGAATGATATTGATACCGTTCGTCATGAGTGGAAGTGCCTTCATCAGTAAGCAGTATTAATAGGGTTACTAGGCGATTTTTGGTTAGACAATTCCAATCGATTACCTTTATCAGCTCCTCGAAGGTGTTAAATACGTTATGTCCGCCATATTCTGTATAAGGAACACGGATACATGTAGAACTCCGGCGTTTTGTTGCTGGAGGACTACGTTTTATCAACTAAATATTGGGTTCTGCTTCATCTACTCTGTTTATTCACACACTCAGATCAGATATGAGTGCTGGACAATGCCCAGTCTAACGCAGTTTAGTAAAAACACTCTCGAATCTTGGACTCTGCGGTTAAGAAATCGTCTACTGTATTCTCTTTCAACATTTGTAAATGCACTAATCAGCTACAACATTATGACCATCGACCTACTGTCGACATAAACCCGTCCAAGCGATAGCAGCGTCACCTGGAGAGAAATGACTGCTAGTCAGACAGACACACACACACTGCAGTAGTATCACTGAGCGAGTTGTCCTTATGTGGAATGGAGAAGGCGCGCGATCTGTCTTAAGGCCTCCGTAAGCGATCAGACATATTGTCAAACCTATGCTTGCCAAATATCTGATCGTGTACGATGAAGTGTGACGCGTTTGTCAAGCATAGATCGTGTTTGACGTGTTAGCGAGAAATTTTGATGGACAGAAAGTTTGACAAGATGGCGGACGTTGTGTGTGTCGAGGTTTCGCCGCATTTGTTTAGTGAAAAATTGTTTTATTGTAATTCATTTCACTGTATCCTTAGTTTCCACTGCTATGAAAACCGTGATCATCAATAAAAACAAAATAGCACTGATACTAAAATGGAAGCAGAAACACATCTGTGCCAGCCATATGTTAACGCAAGAAGAGGTTATGAACAAAGTCTATATTTTACGCTTACAGTGACTTACAAGCGGAGTGAAATGAAATAAAAGAAATCGGAGCTCTCCGGTTCTTCCACGGACGTTGCAGTATTTTAATGACCTGTCATAGAAGAGCATAAATTTTCTTTTTCAGTGTGAGGGTGAAACATTTCTTTTTTTAATGTGAGGGTGAAGTAATGCTAAACAAGTTATTAAACGTTCCATTGTGCTTCCGCGGAAAGCTGATGTAACCATCAGGTTCTGAGTGAAACCTACGTGTACGGGATTGTTTGACATATCCTTGGCTGGATGAGAGCGAAGTTAACAGGCAAGTCTGCTCTTTTAGGAGGGCCTTAACAAGTTTTAAAAAAAATGCCGATTCGAAGAAATTTGATGTAATTACCGGGTTCTGAGATTAATATTTCCTTTTAGCGTATTTTCATGGGCAAATCTTTCATTTAAAGCTATTCCCTGGTCCAGAGCCTTCTTTTCTTCTTGAAACACAGTTTCAAAATCAATGATAGGACTGGTTTGTCTGCATTTGTGCCGTCCTCACTACTTTCAAAATACATACGTATACGAATAGCGTCTGTTCCAGAGTGAGTTTAAACTGGCAAACATTGTTTGAACGCGTACGGGTTTGATTGTGAAATCCGTGGCTAGATAAGAACGTTTTTGTGAAACGCGTTTGATCGTTTACGGGGGCCTTTAGACCGAGATAAGATTATAATGGCCCAGAGGCTCGACACGACCATTTTGGAAAGTGCGCGACTTGTGGGGTGTTAGAGGAGTGCTTTGGCGAGTGTGTTCAACACGTGGCGGGACCAAGGTGAACCCACGTCCAGACGTCTTGGGGTGGGCGGACACCTCTTATTACAGATGTCGGACGTAGTAAGCTGGTTAGACTAATAAAACAGGACAGTCGGCGAACTGTGGCGGAACTAACATCACACTTTAATGTTGGGCAGGTAGGGGGTCGTAATGTTATGGCTGATCAGTGTACATAGGACATGCTTACACAATACAGCAGGACTAGCCAATGAATCACAATCACAGATGAAAAATTCAACTACATAAATTCAAGCGCGACTTCACAGATTGAACTTTAAAACAAAAATGACAATCGATAAATAAATACGAGCTACCTGGAGTACCAACACAAGAAACGAAAACTTATCTGTGTCACCAGCTGTGTGTCTGTCGCACTGGGCCCGTGTTAAACGGAATGGTTTTTTTCCATATTAGCTCGTGCCACAATTTCCTAGAATAATTACTAATCCTCATAAACGACATATATACACTCAGCAAACAAATATAATTTGAATAAATGAAAAATGTTTTCTCTTAAGTCGTAAACGATGTTATATAACAACGTAATAAAACACTTTTTAAATGATGCTTAACAGCTTAGCACTATAATTTCTTTAATATTCTGACAACACATATTTTTAATACACAAATAATATTAAAAGGCAAATATTTGTGGGATATCCTTTGCCCATTTTCACAGTTTCCGAAATATCTTGCCCGTAACCAACGATTTTTGCGGCCCACTGAGTGTCAATAGTTTCCATTCTCCCCTCAGGTTTTTCTTCAAATTTTTCTTTCGAGTTGATCATAGTTCTTCTGACCATTCTACAGGGCTCGTCCCATAAACTCTCCTTTGGGTTACGGTATGCCAACTGAGATATTGACTTGATAAGTTCGGGAGAGTTATAAAGAAGCCATTCTTTTACAAGGCCTCAGGGCATTATCACAGGAAAAATTCCATATTTTCTGGTGTCCTGTGGAAATTTCGCTAGAGCTTGTTGACGGAACCCCCATTATTCATCGTGCTGTCAGTGAAAGGAATTTCCCACTACACCAGATGACGATGTACAGTGCCGGCCGAAGTGGCCGTGCGGTTAAAGGCGCTGCAGTCTGGAACCGCAAGACCGCTACGGTCGCAGGTTCGAATCCTGCCTCGGGCATGGATGTTTGTGATGTCCTTAGGTTAGTTAGGTTTAACTAGTTCTAAGTTCTAGGGGACTAATGACCTCAGCAGTTGAGTCCCATAGTGCTCAGAGCCATTTGAACCATGTGAACGATGTACAGTACCGTACCAAAACGCTGCCGCCACTATGTTTTCATCTAGTTGTAAATGCTTTACCTGCAGCTCATAAATTTGTTATCGCCTTACAATATTCACCATACCACAGTTGTTCCTTATGTTGAATAGACTTTTACTTTTCTCCAACCAGCAAATGTAATATCATTATGCCACTAAGACACTTCGTTAACGTGGATCCTTGATAACTGGCGGATTTCGGCTCGGTTCACTTTGTTGACGTATGGCTCTTTTCTCGCCACTCTTCCGTTGTAAGTTTCTTCTCTGATAAGCATTTGGACAGCTGATTCACTTAATTGCTTACCACATTCTTGCAGCACATGGACTGAAATTTTAGGTGGACTTAATATAAGATTATGTTAACTTTCTTATGATTAATCGCCTTTCTGCTGCATTTAGCTTTCTTTTCTCCCTATTTAAGGGACGGATTCAATGGAATCCTCCGCCTGAGATCATCTTGTGACGTCCACAACAGTACTTCTAGGCACAGTCAACAGACCATCAATATCTGTGTGAGTGCGACCCTTCGCTAGGTTTAAGAAAAAATTCTCGCTGTTCGAACGTCGTATTGATTTCCATGCGTTCTAGCGCGACCTTGCAGGCCAAGCCACAGCACGGAACAATAACAAATGAGCGGACGGGAAGAAACTGGCCTTGTCATACCACCCACATCGCCCGTTTGCACGGTTGACTTCAAGTCAAGCTCTTACGTGATGGAGTATTTAATATTCGTTCCTTCACGAATCTCCCAAATTAATTAACTTAAGAACAAATATTCTTTCACTTCATCAAAAAAACTTAAACACGCAGTACTGGTGCCCCATAGTAACGTTTATTTAACAGTGCGTTATGAACCGAATTTAATCTTTCTAGACAATCTACACATAACTTAACACCAAACAGATAGTCCAGACAACATCGGCGACAGTTCATAGCCGTACAAATATTGGTTTTTGACATTTTACAACTATATATCGATACACAGATACAAGCGTAACTGAATTCACAAAGAATCTCCGAACAAATACATCTTATATTACTTTATACTCAGATTATTACTTTATACTCAGATTACAAATGTAGGAACGCATAAGGCAAAAGCTTTGTACAGGTGAGTAATGTAATAGCTTCTATGTTACACGGACAAGCTAGTGAATGTGATGAACAGGACGAAAAGACTGAGCATCAAAGGAGTGGGAGACTGAGAAAGGAAACAGTCCACCTTCTCTGAACGTGTCTTGAATGAATATCGTTCTTGTGATATTAAAATGTGATGTCCTCCATAGAAAAACTAAGAGCAAAAACCTGATATCAATAGAAATTCTGGGTATTAATAAACACCAGTCGAAGAATCCTGACCTGGTTCTTGACGACCAAACACAGTTACATTATTCGCAATTACTAAAGTGGCAGCAGCCAATCAATATTTTTCTCACCATTAGATAATGTACTTGGTATAACTGTTTCACACCCAGATTCTATAGAAATTCTGCTTCCCCTCTGCCCCTTCTCTGCTTTTTTCGGCCTCTTCATCGCCTTCACCAGTTTCTCCATGAAACATAGTAGTCTGCGCTGTCACTCACTTGTACAACGTTTATGGCTAATCCGAGGTCAATTTTTTTATCCTCTGATCAGATGCAAAATTAAAATCACAGTTAATACCCGGCGAGACTTTGTGCAGGTGTGTCTGTAGTACACCCGTTTTCAGCTTTGCATCGCACTCTTCAGTTCTGAGTGCGCAGTGAGCACGTAAAGACGCCTAGAAGTTAGTGTCTTCCGCCAAATGTGAAATTGTTCTGAGGATTGTCAAATGGCTCTGAGCACTATGCGACTCAACTGCTGAGGTCATCAGTCGCCTAGAACTTAGAACTATTTAAACCTAACTAACCTAAGGACATCACACACGTCCATGCCCGAGGCAGGATTCGAACCTGCGACCGTAGCGGTCGCTCGGTTCCAGACTGTAGCATGAGGATTGTCGTCTGATGTCATGCAGGGCGTATAACTTGATGACAATTCTCAGACGCACCCTGCAGGAGCAACGAAGACGTTTCTGTAGCATTTTCAACGGGAAGTGTTTGATAACCCATAATACAGCCTGGAGTTGGCCCCCTCTGAGTTTCATCTCTTCGCTTACGTGTACCGCTGACTATGAGGACAGCATTTTAGCACAGACAACAAGCTGCACACCAGTGTAGAGAAGTGGCGGAAATCGGAAGCGGCTGCCTTCTATGACGAGGGTATTGGAAAGTTGGTACCACGCTACGACAGCTGTCTAAAGTAGAAATAGCGACTGAAATGTGTAATGGTAGTGACACTCCAAGATCACAATAGTAATCCTTTATAGTTGCTACATATTTTATTACAATCAAAAGCATTATAAAATCGCAATCACAATACCTCTCATTACTTTCAATCAACGTAGGAACAGATTAAGGATAAGAACACAGATCTTTTAAGGTTTGGGTAGCTAACTTTCCTAAACAAAACTATATACAAATGACTAAAATAATTAAGGATGTGTTTTAATTTTGACCAAACCAATCTTCAAATTTACTTACTCAGTTGATTAATCAACGATATTCTTAGAATGATTGCAACTAGAACATGACCATATGACAATACCCCTAAATTGAGCTTGCTTCAATATTGCTTGTGAATTAGCGATAGACGCGAGCAGACCAAGGATTCAAACTAATACGAGAGATCCACGAGACAGGAAATGACATAGAAATTTACTCAACTTTGTACTGCCATTGAGCTTCAGATGCTATAATTCTCCACCGGAAAGATGGAATCACGCAACAGTGACAACATAACCCAAGATGTAAAGGAGAGGGCAGGGCCTTAAATATCTCTTTGCCCCCTGTGGTGCTCTGCTCCCAGTATGCTCGCATCGACCGCTGCCAATTATCTGTAACACGACACACATCAACGGCAGACAATATTCTGAGACATAAACTACACAATGTTGTCTAGAGAACAGGTGATCAATACAGCTGAATACAAACAAATTAGCCCACGTGAGTTACTTGGCCAGTGACGGCCCTTAAGATTTAATTAATAAGTTCGCTAAAAAACATGCCCTAAAGTTAAGATGACAAGAATTACCTCGGCGCACATTTACACCCCAAACTTCCAAATGAACTACAAGGTACAAGAGAGGACGTATCTCGGCGTGTCTTGAAACGCCAGAGCCGAACTTAGTCACTACTCGTTGCACTTCTGGCAACTTCCTTAACCACGCTTCATGTCGGTAGGTTGGGCGTAGCCACACTTTCTCAACTGCCGTCAAGATAGTTAGTCACGACACCGAGGTAAGTGATAAACAATTAAAACAATTCCAAAGGATTTTTAATACACTGGCATATTCAATTAAGCCGAACGCAACCCACCGAAACAACTCGGCGACTCCAATTCAATCGGCCGGCGCAGCTTATAACAGACTCGAAGGAGCTTGTCCTTCCGACCTCTAGGTAAACCAGATCACCATTGGGCGGTGGAGCTGCCCTCACGACTCAACATGCCGTACCCGCTGGTCCCGTTCCTTCCTTGTCCGACTCGTCCTCTTGCCGTCCAGCCTACGTACACAGTCCCACGTGACTCTCGCTCACCGCCAATCCCGACACACCTCCCCAGCAGAGCGCACGCGCTGCCGTTAAATCCGCGTCGCCAAAGATCAGAAGACAAATGAGCATCGAAGTCGACTCAAAGATAAAAATGACGATCGATAGAAACTGCCGCCAGAAACGCACCAGCTCAGCTACTACGCACAGAAGTAGCTGTAAGGTGTAGCTAAATGTTGCAAATGAAGCGTTTTTTATTTTCTCTCTGGTTTCCTTTTCGCGACCCATCAGGTGAAAAAAGTGGTCGTTCATTCCTATATCTATAAAATTTAGTATAAAGCAGGGCTTCACAGCAAACGAGCTCCGCGAGCAGACGGTAAGCTCAGGCCTGCGAAGAGAGAGTGTGCTGTAACTCCGCCATCATCACAGAGAGTATGCTGGGAAGATGTGTGGAGACTTGTGTAAAAGAGGAAATCGATTCTGGAGGAAATTTAGACTGTCTGTATATTCTGCAAATCAGCGCAAATTGAGTACTGGAAGCTTTTTCATTTTCCCATTCAGTTCCGCTACGAATCCTCATTTTTTGCCCCCAACATGACTGTAGACATACAAACTAATAAATTCCATGACAAACTCATTTTTTTCTAGACTTTGTCCAACACTGATAAGAATACCACATCCTGCTGTGTGCCTGTGATATCTGCACGTTCATAGTGCGCTAAAGAATATCCAACACAATCTCTGCAAAACTATGCAAGCTGAGTCTGAACGTGATTTGGCATAAACTATGTTCTACGCATGTCTGTCATGCCAGATAACGGCATCACGCGCGATTGTTCTGCCTCAAGTGGACATGAATATTCAGCTGCAACCATCGGGTATTTTTTTTTATTAAATCACCTTTCGTGAAAGGACGCAAGGATTTTGCTAAAAGCATATCCGAACGGCACAGACACTTGCTTTTCCTTCATTTTCCTTCATTTTCTTCCTCCTCTTCTTTTTCTTTATTCTTATTTCATCGTCTCCCCCTGCACCCCATAAGGGCAGTGGGTGGGCTATCAGCGGACAGAATTTGTCGCTCTTCGGCCACATGAAAGTAAACTAAAAAAACAGATTGTCAGCTGCATAAGTCAAAATAAAAAGGGTTGATTTGGTGATTAATTAAAATATAGCCACAGACGAGTGGAAAATGAGTTTCGTACAGGAATATTTAAAAACAGATAGAAAGACGCATAAGGTAAAACGGAAACATCGACGTGTTGACTGATTAAAATAGGTACATAGATGCACGAATAGGTGAGTGGATGTAGATTGCTAGTGTTAAGGGTACTATGGGAACGTGGCATTTAAAGGTAGTGCGTAGGAAGGGGTTTGTGTAGGAGGAGGAATAGGGGAATAGTGGACGGGGATGCGGTTCCAAACCAATACTTAGGAAGTGGGTGGACAGGATACGAGGGGAAGGAAACCCTAACAAGGGGACTGTGGTGGAGATCTCCTTGATCTGGTTAGGCGGATTTCATGACCAGGTAAGAAAAGGCGATTAAAGTTTCATTCGGAGAAGATGTGGAGGATGTTGAGATATAGTGTTGGGGGAATGTAGTGGTAGAGTTGGGGCAGAGTACCAGGATCAGTGAACAGTGGGGAAATTAGGGGTTGGATAGCGTCGACTTTACGGGTAGCATAAAATATTCAGAGGTGTTCAAGATGGAAGAGTAGGCTGGGGAATTTTAGAAGTTGTTAGAGGATGCAGGTGGGGAAGGATACGCAGATCCAAAAGGCTAAGAAGAATGTTTTCTTTCGAGGATATGTGGGGCGTGATAAAAGGACAGAATAGCGGAAGTCCATGCCTCATAGGCATAGCAGAGGTTGAATCGGTTCAGGACTTTATGGTGTCGAGCATTGGGAAGGGTGCAATTCCATGTTTGGTTGGTTAGTAGTTTTAATAATTTTAGTTTATTGTGGGCTTTCTATTGAATGGTAAGTAGATGGAGCCTCTATGATAGTCGGCGATCACCGTATTTTATAGCGTTAGTTAACTGGATGGGAAGATATGGTAAAAGTCGTGTGGGCGCAAGCTATGGGTGGTTTGGGCTATAATTTTTAACTGGGTTTTGGTAGGGTTGATTTTGAAGAACCACTGGTTGCACAAGGAGATCGACTGATTGAGATGGTGATGGAGGGATCTTTGGGATTTCTGGAGGGTAGGGTATTTGGTGATGAAGGCGGTGTCATGGTCATACTGAAGGAGATGGGGCTTTGGCCCATCGACAGTGTAGAGAAGGTACAGAAGAGGCGAGAAGACGGAATTTTGGGGCACACCTGCAGTGGGATGGAAGATAGGAGTTGGTGTTCTTTATGGTGTCATAAGATGGGCGGTTAGAGAGAAAGGAGGCTATGAGGCGGACATAATTCTCTAGAAGTGCATAGGTCTGGAACTGAAACAGGAGCTAGGAATGCCATACACTGTCATAGGCTTCCACAAGATCTAGGGAAACAAAATGACGGATTTGCGGTTGTTTGGTGAAATAGGAGACGAGTAAGGTACAGTAGTTGGTCATCCGATTAAACATTGATCGGTGGGATGGGCTAGGTGCTGTTGTAGGTGTTTATGGATACGTTGGGACAGGATGGCTAAACACGGAGGTGAGGCTAATGGGAAGAGGTGTCAGTGGCAGTTTGAGGAAGACGTTTTCCACAGCTCAGGATAGAAACCCATATGTAGGATTATTGTAAACAATGGCTAAAATTTCCAGGAAAGAGAGAGAGCATTCTTTCAGGTGTCTGTAAGTGATGCAGTCATGACCGGGAACTGTTTTGCGTTTGTGATCTAGTACCAGTTGAATGTCTTGTGTTGTTATTGGAGTATTGAACTCTGTCTGTGGGTGCTGTCGAGCTACTGGAAGCTACGAGTGAGAGGTGCGAGGAGTAATTGCAGTGTGTGTCATTTGGGATGGTGAAGATGTCAGAGAGGTAGGACGCAAAGTGCTTGGATTTGCTTACGTTGTCAAGGAGAAGGTGATTATCGGATAGGAGGGAGCACAATTTTTTCAGCAAGGCGGTGAAATGCCTTCCAGTGCCTGGCAGAGTCTATGGGCCGAGTGGCGTTGAGGATTTGTGGATGTTTGGTGCCGAACGCGTTGTTTCTTTGCATTCAGCAGACTACGGATATGTCGTTGTAGTTGTCAGTGGTGTGTGTCTGGGTCACAGGTCTACAGGAATGACTGGTAACGGTAATGGGAATCAAGGAGGAGTAGGAGAACATGTGGAGGGAATCTGAGACGGTGTGGGTAGTTGGATTTTGTCAGAATGTAGTGAGTTATGGCGTTTGAAAATGTCTGATGTAGGAAGATGGCAGCGTGGTGGATGTTGTGGGGTGTTGGGAGGATAAGGGATGGCTTCCGAGTTTGGTAGCAATGAATTCCCTGTAGGTATCCCAGCTGGTAAGGAAGTAGCCCTGGATATGTCTGGGAGAGGCAGGAGGAGTTGGTGCACAGGTAGGGTGTGCGGTGTAGGGGATGGTGAGTAGGAAAGGGTCACTTCCGATGGGATCGAGGACTGCTGCAGTAATGCACCAAATTAGGTTTGGAGGAGTGAGGCTAACATCAGCAATGGAATTGCTTTCAGGGTGGGTATGCAGTGGGAGAGAGATGATATCACCATGGAGGAAGTCATGTATGTTAAGGTCAGCAGCAACAATATAGAAGGTACTGACAGAAGTGAAGCTGTGAGGACGGGGCGTGAGTCGTGCTTGGGTAGTTCAGTTGGTAGAGCACTTGCCCGCGAAAGGCAAAGGTCCCGAGTTCGAGGAGGAGATTAGTGTTTAACGTCCCGTCGACAACGAGGTCATTAGAGACGGAGCGCAAGCTCGGGTGAGGGAAGGATGCGGAAGGAAATCGGCCGTGCCCTTTCAAAGGAACCATCCCGGCAGTTGCCTGAAGCGATTTAGGGAAATCACGGAAAACCTGAATCAGGATGGCCAGAGACGGGATTGAACCGTCGTCCTCCCGAATGCGAGTCCAGTGTGCTAACCACTGCGCCATCTCGCTCGGTCCCGAGTTCGAGTCTCTGTCCGGCACACAGTTTTAATCTGCTAGAAAGTTTCAGCAATAATATAGATTGAAACGGCATGATCCATGTGGGTGAGGAAATCGTATAGAATGGGATGATGTGTTTGGATATAGATAGTGGCACAAGTAACAAAAAATGTTCAAATATGTATGAAATCTTATGGGACTTAACTGCTAAGGTCATCAGTCCCTAAGCTTACACACCACTTAACCTAAATTATCCTAAGGACAAACACACACACCCATGCCCGAGGGAGGACTCGAACCTCTGCCGGGACCAGCCGCACAGTCCATGACTGCAGCGCCTTAGACCGCTCGGCGCACAAGTAACAGTTATGGGTTACGGAAGAGAGTGAGAATAAGGTTTAGTTTACTCATTTTGAGCTGCAAGGGGTGATCTGCGATAGCAGATTAGAGACAATAAACATCTTTGCCAAGCTCGCTAATAATAACCTTTATTCATGATAACAGGTTTTGGAAATGGGTGTTACCATCTTCTCAGGATGGCAATTTGATTATACAAACCATTTATCGAGAATAAAGGTTATTATTAGTGATCGTGGCAAAGAAGTTTATCTTCTCTAACCTATTGAGACAAAGGTGTTCAACAGGAGTGTTGTAGAGGGGTTGTGGCCGAACAGGGAGGTTCTTGTGGTGGCCAGTAGCAACTCCGCCTTCAGCCATGGGGAATCTGTTCTGTGGAGGATGAATGGTGAAGTGCGAATAGTATGATGACGTTGGAGGAAGGTTTCATTCAGAATGAAAGTATCAAATAGTGGCTGGGAGAGGGTGTGCATAAAAGAGGTGTTTGTTGGCTGAGAAGGATTGAAAATTGTGAAACAAGGTATTATATTGCTGTCACGCCATTATTTAGGTAGAGAAGGGTTGGTTAGGATGGGTGTCAGGTGTTTGTTTAAACTAGGATGTCGAGACAGGTAAAAAGAAACTGAACCTATTCCTCTTTTTAAAGACGTCAATTCTTCTTCAACTCAACTGTCTGCTCATTATCCCAGTATCTACAGCATTGGAGAAATTCAGACACACGTGATGATTCCTCACCAATTTAGTATCCCACTTCCCTCCACATTGATTCTTGCGGATGATTTTCTTCGGATTCAGGCTACTGTTCACCAATACTATATTTCAATATTAAGCTATATCTGCAACTGGGCACGTCTCGTAGTCCGTTATTATCTGACTGCGGAATCTCCGTCTCAGAATACTGATAGTTCTTCTGTCTTCTAGCTTTGGTACTACAATCATCTTAGGACGTGCCCGCTATTCCTAGTTACACTTTTGCCTTCAGTAACTTGTGTATTTCTGGAAATGTTACCGTTTATTGTTGTGCTCTGAATTATTAAATATAGCAGGTTGGGAAGTATTAAAATATCTTAGAGAATATGCTTTACTCCTTTGAAATAATATCTCAGTCATGGAGACCGATGAGTTAGTTGTCTAGACGCATAGATTCTTATGCAGGACTATAGTGAATTACATGTGTCTTGCTGGTCATTTCGAATGATACATCTTGATATATAATGGGCTGGTTTTTTGAACATTATTTACCCCACTACAGATCGGTACAACACTGAAAGGAAGTTTAGGCGCTTCAGTCTGGAACCCCGTGACAGCTCCGGTCGCAGGTTCGAATCCTGCCACCGGCATGGATGTGTGTGATGTCCTTAGGTCAGTTAGGTTTAAGTAGTTCTAAGTTCTAGGGGACTGATGACCTTAGATGTTAAGTCCCATAGTACTCAGAGCCATTTTTTTTGAAAGGAAGTTTCACGTCAGATAAAAGAAAAAGAAACAGCTGGTAACAATCCCAGCAGGTTTACTGACAGGTTGCTGATAAGTCGTTTACACACTACCGAGCGGGGTGGCTATGGCAGCGGTTAGCACACTGGACTCGCATTCGTGAGGACGACTATTCAAACACGCTGCTTCCGGCCATGCTGATTTAGGTTTTCCGTGATTTCCCTAAATCGCTTCAGGCAAATGCCGGGATGGTTCCTTTGAAAGGGCACGGCCGACTTTCTTCTCCATCCTTCCCTAATCCGATGGGACCAATGACCTCGCTGTTTAGTCCGCTCACCCGAATCAACCAACCAACCAAACACACACTATGACGTGATTTCGCATTTGTCTTCCTCAGAGCACACTGGTAAATTATAGGTGTTCTGTATTTAAAGAATGTAGAGAACAGTGCATGAAATGAGCTTATCGAGTGGAAAACATCGATCATTACATCTGTGCACCGTCTCACGAAGGCGATAAGTGATGTGTTGCCGTCTGTTATCTGCAGAATTACACCAAACAACCTGTGCTTATAATGCCGTTGTTTCGTTAAAATTCATTAAGATTTATTAGTTACACATCCCGGCAATGAGACGACTTTTCGAACGTGTACTTTAGACACTTATACCTAGGAAATACGTATTTGTAGAGGAGCGCTTATATACTCAAAACTGATTGTACGTTGTAAATAAAATGCAGTACCAATTGTTAGATGCGACTTTCGATTGCATTTTCTGGAGAAGAACATCAACAACGCTGGTAACCATTAGAATGTGCTATGAATTAAGGAATAACCAGCTCACGCAGGTAGTTTTGTTTTGAGAGAGGGACTCTAATCGCACGGTAAAGCATTACACGAAGAGCAGCCAGTTTATGCTGCTTTGGATGAGTTGAACGGCAATCAGTCATCTTACAACTGATGCGGTATTTTCGATCTCTACTATAATGCTCACTTGAGAAAGTTCCTCAAGCAGAACTGTTTGGTGTATCTATAATGTTAGGATTCCTAAATAAGTCAAATTGATGTCTACTGTTGTTGTTCATAATGGTCAAATGTAGGAAAGTATTGACTGTTCTCTTCGTTTTTGAGTGTGAATTTTTTTTGGGATGCATATTGATCAGGATTTGTGCAATGAGAAAGCCAACAAAAGAATGCGTTTTACTGACGCAGCACTTAAAAGATGCAATAAATCTTCTAAAGAGATTACGTACAATACACTTGTCCGTCCTGTTCTCGAGTATTGCTGCGTCGCATGGGTTACTTATTAGACTGGATTGACGGAGGACATCAAAAAAGTTGAAAGAGAGGCAGCTCTTTCCACTATCGTGAAAAAGGAGAAGTGTGTCACGGATAAGTTACACGAGTTGGGGTGGTAATTATTGTAGGTGGTTCTTCTTGCGATGAGATCTTTTCACGAAATGTCATCCACCAACCTTCTTCTGAGAATGAGAAAATATTTTGTTGGCTGTACGGAATAGAAATAACGCACAAACTATTGAAAGAAGCACATTTTAATTTCCACGTGAGAGCTAACATTTGATGATTGCGTACCATGTTTACGTTCCAGGTTACAAACATTGCTCAATGTTGCACACTGAGACCAGCGTTCTCAGCCGTGGCAACAGCAACTTCTTCAACAATCTGTGGCCCAATAGGGTGTCGGCCTCTCCCAGGAGCAACTCCCTAATCGCCAATTGATTCGAACTTCCGAATCATGTTCTTCGATGCCGGTGCGGAAAGAAGACCTCTCCGTATTTGTATTCCTTTAATGCGTCGATACTGGCGAAGAGCAGGAGGACTACTGCTGTTGTTTCGATTAAACAGCTTTACGAGTAAAGCCCTGCTCACATTGTCCAGACCCATGTTAACTGTCTGCAGCTGTAATGCACACTGATGCCTGTGTTTCAACCCTGCGCAAATCCTGCAGCGCATAATCTAAACATCATTGCTATAAAACAGTTTTACGTCTGCACTGGTTCAAGATCTACATCTACATTTATACTCCGCAAGCCACCCAACGGTGTGTGGCGGAGGGCACTTTACGTGCCACTGTAATATTTTCTGGGTCTCATGAACAAATAAAGCGAGTTGGGTCTCACACGATCCGAAAGTTTAATTATATATAACTGGAGCAGAGGCAGTTGGGAGAGAACCCAGTGGCGATACGGAATCCAAATGAGGAAACCCACTGACATAAGTGACTCTAGATTCTTGAGAATGAATGGGGAGAAGCACGTGAAAGCTTCTTACATATTTTGAACTCGTGTTCAAATGGTTCAAATGGCTCTGAGCACTATGCGACTCAACTGCTGAGGTCATCAGTCGCCTAGAACTTAGAACTAATTAAACCTAACTAACCTAAGGACAGCACACAACACCCAGCCATCACGAGGCAGAGAAAATCCCTGACCCCGCCGGGAGAACTCGTGTTCGTAAGTGTCAAGTTGGTATCTGAAAAAATGTGTAAAACTTATTTTTGATGTTGAAATATGTAAATCTCAGTGCAGGGCACCAGAACTATGTCAAAATTTAACTTTGAACGGAAATATGTGGAGATGAAGCTACACGATGCGAAATCCAGACTAGCCGATACATCAAACAATTCGTCTGCAAGGAAGCAATTTCTGATTAAACTGTTTGAAAATTCATGACGTGACACTTTACTGAAATATTTTTCTAATATTAAACATCTGAACTGATGCTGATGTTATTTTCACAAATACACTCTGCCACTTTACAGTGGACAGGAACTTTGATGGTAATTAAATTTATCGTCCCACCTGTACGCACGGAACGCTCGTCTACTCTCCATGTTGTTGCTAATAGGAATAATGATGTGACTATCAAAAATCAAATTTCATTTACAGTACTTGCAATGTGCAATGAAAGTGGTATCTTGCCAACTTTCATAAATGCTTCTCACTACACAATTCGCCGTGTGCAATGCGAGTGTGCAAACAGTCTTGAAAGTAAATGAAAATAGGGAACTAATCTTAACTGCTGATAAACGAGAAGAAAGACTCCAAGTTGAACTGTTCTTCATTGAGCCACAACAACAATCCTCCTTTCCATTAAGTTCTCACACGTAGACAAGTTAGCAAAATATTTATTAATAACTCTTCTGTGTACAATTACCTCCCTTGACACTTATATCAACCTGAAGACAAGACCATATGCTTCGTTAAAAGATTTCTACAGCAAACTTCAGCCATACATAATGTTCTAAGAATGAGAAGCTGCGCAGATACAGACATAAAGCACTGGAGAACCTTAAAAGTTCGCTTTTATCATTCTTCCATTAATATAATCTCATTTGTTTTTCCTCGAAATATGTTATTTGTTGTGACGTAACAAGACTGTTACGCCACACTGAAGTAGCCGAAAGAAAGGCACGCGTACACACACGCCGACTGGCGTCAATTCTGGAACAGGATAACTATTGAATGGTAGCAAGAAAAGTACGTAGCTGCTTTATACTTAACTTTAATGATTCCTTGTGATACATCTCTCTTGACTATACAAATGCGACTCGTAAGATACAGGCACTGTTACAATTGGCGCCTTGCTAGGTCGTAGCCATGGACTTAGCAGAAGGCTATTCTAACTGTCTCTCGGCAAATGAGAGGAAGGCTTCGTCCGTATTGTCGCTAGCAATGTCGTCGTACAACTGGGGCGAGTGCTCTATCGTATCTCGAGACCTGCCTTGTGGTGGCGCTAGGTCTGCGATCACACAGTGGCGACACGCGGGTCCGACATGTACTAAATGGGCCGCGGCCGATTTAAGCTACCACCTAGCAAGTGTGGTGTCTGGCGGTGACACCACATTATTACAAAATCCTTTTTTGAATACTGTTGCCTGCACCACACAGCAGGCCAGCTTCCATCCTTTCTAAAACAAGTACGTTGCCAGACTGTCCAATACATTCTGCTACTGCTACTCTCTGACTTACACTGACAAGTAAAAGTTAACCTCTTTGACCTACATCTCTGGTCTCAAACGTGGTCTTACAAAGAATATGATTATGTCGATATTACAGAGCTTGAGTCCGTTAATCAAATTCGCAACTTCATTCACATTACGGCCAAAACTTCCTGAAAATCGTCATGGCAAACAGGACATCCCCCTTTCACATATCGGTCGGCTCTTCGCGAGCTACCGTCTTGAGGATCTGTGGAAAGTCGTCGTATGATGGTGAAACCACGAGAAGGCGGCAAGGTGTTGGGCGTCCATTCCTCGTCACAGAGCGTCAATTTACGCAGGGCAGGCGGCGATCTGTGGCAGATATGACAAAAGAGTACGGTTCTGATGCGGGTACAAGTGTTTTTCGGAGCACACCCTTCAGCGCACATTACTGAGCATGGGTCTGTGCAGCAGATGACCTCGTGTTGACCCAACGGCATCGTTAATTACAACAGCAATGCACGCGGGATCATCGAGCTTGGACCATAAGTGAACGACAGGTGACGCCTGTTCGGATCAACAACGCATCTTATTGTACCCCGATAGCGACGGAAACGTCCAGTATAAGTGTCCGTGCCACAAGACCAGAACCGTCCTACAGTGCTTTCAGTTGGTGAGAGATCTGGAGAATGTGCTGGCCAGGGCAGCAGTCGAACATTTTCTGTATCCAGAAACGCCCGTACAGGATTGCCACATGCGGTCGTGCATTATCGTGCTGAATTGTAGGGTTTCGCAGGGATCGAATGAAGGGTAGAGCCACGGGTCGTAACACATCTGAAATGTAACGTCCACTGTTCAAAGTGCCGTCAATGCGAACAAGAGGTGACCGAGACGTGTAACCAAGGCACCCCATACCATCACGCCGGGTAATACGCCAGTATGGCGATGACGAATAGACGCTTCCAATGTGCGTTCATCCCGATGTCGCCAAACACGGATGCGACATCATGATGCTGTAAACAGAACCTGGATTCATCCGAAAAAAAGACGTTCTGCCATTCGTGCACCCAGGTTCGTCGTGTAGTACACCATCGCAGGCGCTCCTGTCCGTGATGCAGCGTCAAGGGTAACCGCAGCCATGGTCTTCGGGCTGATAGTCGATGCTGCTGCAAACGTCGTCGAACTGTTCGTGCAGATGGTTGTTGTCTTGCAAACGTCCCCATCTGTTGACTGAGGGTTCGAGACGTGGCTGCACGATCCGTTACACCCATGCGGATAAGATGCCTGTCATCTCGACTGCTAGTGATACGAGGCCGTTGGGATCCAGCACGGCGTTCCGTATAACCCTCCTGAACCCACCGATTCCATATTCTGCTAACGGTCATTGGATCTCGACCAACGCGAGCAGCAATGTAGCGATACGATAAACCGCAATCGCGATAGGCTGCAATCCGACCTTTATCAAAGTCGGAAACGTGATGGTACGCATTTTTGCTCCTGTCACCAGGCATCGCAACAAAGTTTCACCAGGCAACGCCGGTCAACTGCTGTTTGTGTATGAGAAATAGGTTGGAAACTTTCCTCATGTCTGCACGTTGTAAGTATCGCCACCGGCGCCAACCTTGTGTGAATGCTCTGAAAAGCTAATCATTTGGATATCACAGCATCTTCTTCCTGTCGGTTAAATTTCGCGTCTGTAGCACGTCATCTGCGTGGTGTAGCAATTTTAATGGCCAGTAGTGTACTTGTAAAACTAACAACTCTTTGATTCACTAAAACTGTCACTTTATTAGTACTACAATAGTCTGCAGCGAGTCTTGTGAAGCAGTCAGAACAGTTGTTTCTTTCGACATCCGCCACTTCGTCTTTCGACTGTCGCGAACCTTTGCGCGTCGATGTCAGCAGCAGTGAGACTCGGCCCTTAGCGGCTACTGCCAGACAATGCACAGTGCGGACAGACAACTTGCAGCGGGATTGGAGAAGCGACCGTCTGCTCCGGTTCCCCGGAAAAAAAGGAGAAACGTGGGCGGCAAACCGCGACGGTGGCGCAACCGACTTGGCGGAAGAGCGGCGCGCCATGTGGCGCGGTGGGAAGGGTGGGCGGTCTCCAGGCCCGTCTGCCGTACTTCCGACAACGCTGCGCACCTCTGCACTTGCCGTCTCACAGTCAGACTCAGGGCCTGCGCAAGCCCAAGTGCCGCCCCCTTCGAGCTGCTAAATTGCCGCCCTCCCCCCCCCCCCCCATTTTTTTTCAAAACGTTTATGTAATTTTATTTAAACAAATCTGTAGGAAATGTTAGCAATCAATCTACCTAGGTTTCGGCAACTGAGTGGCCAGTCTCAAAGCTTTTAATATGTGCTTACATCTAAACCGTCATGTTGACAGTTACGTTCAGCATGACGGTATAGATGTAAAAATAACTCAGAGCATTGAGAATAGCCAAACTGTGCCCGAAATCTGTGTAGATCTTGAAAATAAAAACAAAAATTGCGACTGATTGGTGACATCCTCTACAGATCTGTACAAACAGTCGCTGGGCACCAGCTCAAAAACCTGACTGAAGAAATCTAGCTAATTTTAATAAGCCTTGTGAATTTACAAAAATTTTCAAATGTGTGTGAAATCTTATGTGACTTAACTGCTAAGGTCATCAGTCCCTAAGCTTACACACTACTTAACCTAAATTCTCCTAAGGACAAACACACACACACCCATGCCCGAGGGAGGACTCGAACCTTCGCCGGGACCAGCCGCACAGTCCATGATTGCAGCGCCTAAGACCGCTCGGCTAATCCCGCGCGTCATGAAGTTAGGGTTAACGTAAATAATCATTTTTCACTGGTTGTGAACAGATAACGTATTCAAAGACAATTTGGTTTGAACAATAATATTTAGAACAACTATTTAATGTTGAACAAAATAAGAAACAACACAGTAAATAACCAAGACACTGATCAAATATAAAAATTAAAAAAAAAAAAAAACCAGACAAATCGAACCTTCCTGGGTTTTGCTTGTGCAAACTCTTCATCACGATCTGTCTAATTTAAGTCCTCTGCAAGCTCGTGCTCAATCGATACTATTGCGAGGTCATTCAAACGAGTTTGGCTCATCGTTGATCGGAGGCATGTCTTTATCAATTTCAGAAACTCCTCTCTCCACTCGCAAAAGTTATGTCTTCCTATGAACTTCAGAGTCTCTTTTGGACCTATTCCAGGTTTCAACAATGTTGAAATCACTTTTAGTTCTTCCCTCAACTGCAGTGCATCAGTGTCGCTTGACTCATGGTCTTGCAAAATCGCTGCGAGGTTTCTACACTTTGTGTCCAGGCTGTCTGGAGGTGCATCCTTCAGCTCGCCGATGTCGTAGAGAAAATAAAAATAATCACAATGAGATTTCAGTTGATTGAATCTCTCATCCAAAGATGTGGTTGTTACATCTAAAAGATAATAGTAGAATTCAATCTTGTTTTGTTGGGTCATCTATTGTCCCATCCCTTCCTTCATAGGTAAAGTGTATTGGTTTCTTACTTCGTCGCCAGGAAACACTTATCCGTGGTAACGTTAGATCTTCTAGCTCTAATTCGGTGTTGGAATCCGTCAAGAAAGACGAAAACTTTTCTTCTGTTCTGGAGGTCTCATAATATGCTTCCGTTTTCTCAAGCATTTCCACGGCCTCAAAAACATTTATGCCAATGATCTGAAGGGTCTTACTGACTACACTGATGTGAAGCAGACCGTCGTACCAGATTACCAGAGAGGTGGGAAAGGTGTAATTTTTAATTTGATTCGCAAGTGACGTTGCTTCGTGAGCGGTCATGCCATCGAATTCTTCTGATATCTGAACGCCTCCAGTTGGGCGTAAGTGCATCGATGCGACTGCCCCACCTAGTATCGCTCAGTGGCTTCAGCGACAGGTTAGGCAGATACTTCTTCAAGACATCCCAACGTCGAACGGAGGACGAGAAGTAGTCATACAAGCTTTCCACCGTCGAAAACATGGAAACAGCATATTCAGAAGACGTAGCGGCATCGTTTACAACAAGATTCAATGAGTGACTGCTACATGGTACATAAAATGCTCTCTTGTTCATATCTAAAATTCTTTTCTGGAGACCAGATTTCTTTCCTTTCACGTTTGCTCCATTGTCGTATCCTTGCCCTCTCATATTACACAATAGGATTTTTTTATCTTCCAAGAACTTGAGTAGGACCTGCGTCAAAGTGAAGCTTGAAGAGTCGGGCACTGGAAGAAATCCCAGGAAATGCTCCAGAATTCGGACATCGTATACCCCGTCGAGTCTTGCCTCCTGGACGAAACGTGGCACAACTGCCATCTGCTCAACTTTTGAAGTATCTGGTGTACAGTCCAGAATTATTCTGTAATACTTTGCAGATTTCGTCATTAATGGAATATTGTTGGTTATAGATGATCCAATAAGATGAATTATTTCATTCTGTGTTTCTTTTCCAAGATAATGATGACCCTTGTTCTCACCTTGCTTTGTTCTGTACAGGTGCTCCATCATCACAGTGCCGAACTTTCCAAATAATTCAACGAATTTGAAGAAGTTTGTGTTGTCAGGCTGAAAGAATATATCTGTACTTCCTCTCAGAGGCACACATTGCCGACCCAGGAAATGAATTATTGTTATTAAGCGCTCAAGAACATTTTTTTCAATGTTCGCTTTCAGTAATCAGAAACCTTTGATGATGGGCGTCGACTGTTCGTGACTTTTTCAGTCCCTCGGAAAACACGATCCACTTTTTATATGAATTCAAATGCTCGGTAGACTTCCCGTGACTTTCGAGATACGAAGCAAGGTGCCACCAGTCACTTATACCTTTCTTTGCAATTTTTACTGTAGATGACGAAAATAGTTTGCAACAAAAGCAGAACACAGCATCCTTGCTCTTTGAGTACACCAACCAATGTCTATCTGCTTCTTCTAAATTCTTCAAAGAATAGCTGCAGTGCACAGGGCTGAAACGCCGGTAGTCTGCGATTTTAGGATATTCTTCAGCTTCCTTAATGCGCTCGGGAGGACCTCGCATGATCAAAGTCGTTCGAATGCAATCGGTAATAGTTTCCGGCCATCTACCGGGATCTGAGTCAGTTGTGTCTTCCAGTTTAGGATCGCCTTCAGTCCCTTCTCCGGTGGTGAGTACCTCGGCTGATGTTCCTCCGGTATTTTCCGAATCGGGTCGTCTAATTTCTATTCTGCCTGATGTTTCAATCTCGGAGCTTTCGTCACAAAGCAGGTCTTGAGTCTAGACGAGGTCTGTTGAGCATGCTGTGGATGGCCCACCGTCAGCATTGCTGTGTATGCGGTGATCGCAGTACTGTGTTGGTCAACTTTCTGGTCATGTCCTGAAGATAAAGATGTAGCTGCAGTAGCTCCACTAGTTTCTATTCTTTCAGGATCTAATTTCCACCCTCGCCGCTGCTAGGTCGTTCTCTCTTTGGCTTGAAATATCGTTGTAGCACATCCTTTTGCTTCTTATCGTCATCTTCCTTCAGCGCCCGTCTTTTCCTATATTCACTGCCAGACAGTCTTTTTCTACCGTTGAACATGTTTCGCTCCAGCCTTTACGGAAAGATTACGTGAAACTAACTGTTGATGTCAGTGTACTGACTTTATTTGCAACACACATCGTAGACAAGTTCCTGATTTTCCACTGCACGTAAACGTAAAATTATATTACTGTAGGATACACTGTTCATGATATGAAGTCATAGGAATTGAGCCGCGTGAAATTGAATTTCAGGCCTAATTTCACTGCAGACGCAGGTGAAACGGTCGAAGAGTGGGGCGGAAGACAATGGAGAGAGGAAGAATAAGGAGATGGAGTAACATAATAATGCAATAAATACACACCCAGGCATCGACGGGTACTAATGCCAGTCGAAATATATTAACTCACTGCACTGCGGTTGTTCATTTCAAAGAACTGACACACGAAATCTGTCGTAATTTCCATGTGTCACTTCTTTCGTGTCTGATTATCGAATAAGGGGTAACAAATTAGTCATCGCCGTGTCACTTCACTTTTCTTCGCTTTATTTTCATTCTAGCTATTGGGACGAGGCGTACTTATTTGCCGACTTGCCAATTTTTGAAATAACAGATCATAAGAAAAATAAATTTTCCAATTCTGCAATCTTGATGGAGAAAAATTCTAACTTATGAGTAGCGTGCATGCGCAATACTAATTGTACGTTATGTGAAAAGCACTTACCTATTACATCCCAAGCTGCAAGAAATTCCGGTGCACCAATTGGTTCAAATGGCTATGAGCACTATGGGACTTAACATCTGAGGTCATCAGTCCCCTAGAACTTAGAACTACTTAAACCTAACTAACCTAAGGACATCACACACATCAATGCCCGAGGCAGGATTCGAACCTGCGACCGTAGCAGTTACGCGGTTCAAGACTGTAGCGCCTAGAACCGCTCGGCCACTCCTGACGGCGGACGCACCAATTCTTCTGTTCTTACGAAACGCAATGAAAGTGCTTCTGACCAATCTTGACACCCTCGGCCAACTACCGAAACGAATTCTGTAGTTTCCGTTGTAGAGAACACAACAATATCTATTGCCTGGAAAGGAGAAGTGGTGACGCGGCAGTGCCAGGAACTAGGTCACGTGACGAGGTGCAGTGAGGCTACGGTTAAACTAGCGCCCAAAAACAAGAAGCAAGAAGCTCACAATAACTACGTGTCCGATGATATGGGTAAATGTATTATCAGACGGCAATTTCTATGGTATTACCGGCCGGGGTGGCCGAGCGGTTCTAGGCGCTACAGTCTGGAACCGCGCGACCGCTACGGTCGCAGGTTCGAATCCTGCCTCGGGCATTGATGTGTGTGATGTCCTTAGGTTAGTTAGGTTTAAGTAGTTCTAAGTTCTAGGGGACTGATGACCTCAGAAGTTAAGTTCAAAAATGGTTCAAATGGCTCTGAGCACTATGGGACTTAACTTCTGAGGTTATCAGTCCCCTAGAACTTAGAACTACTTAAACCTAACTAACCTATGGACATCACACACATCCATGCCCGAAGCAGGATTCGAACCTGCGACGTAGCGGTCGCGCGGTTCCAGACTGCAGCGCCTAGAACCGCTCGGCCAAACCGTCTGGCAGAAGTTAAGTACTTTATTGCTCAGAGCCATTTTTTCTATGGCATTACGAACACTAGAAAGAAATACGAACTTTGCGAAAACTGCACAACTTTTGTCAAACAGGAATGAGCTTCAAACGTAGCAAGGAAACCCTTAGAAGCAATGTTTTGTCTATGAATTTTAGTTTTAGAAGGTGTCAAAATTAACGTTTCGTTTTGTGCGGACGAGAGGGCATTGTTGCTAAAAGACCATAGTTTCTCAGGTTTTCATCAGAATCAAAGCGACCAGTAGTTTACTAAGGTGAAACATGGATTCACACGCATAATACACAATAAATGTTGGCGGAGACAGGTGTTTCATGGCTCAAAAACCAAAACGTTCGACTATCACTCAGAAACGGATAGCAAAAATTTTCAAAAATACGTCGAAACCCAACTTATGCCAGGCTTATTAGCAATGTCTTCATCCCTTGCAATTACTCGCAGCATGTTAGCCATTCGGAATACTTCTAGCCATTGACTTCTAGCCATGTTTGACTGTAGTAATTTTCAACCATTTTTTTCCATAATGCGAGAAGAATAAAACACTCGGAAACTGCCATTGAAGGGCTTAGCAGAATTGCTACAGGCTTAACATGTAACTGCAGTATTGAATATTGCATTCGAATTTCCATATTGGATTTCGTCTTCTGCAAAATTAGTTGTGAGTAAACGCACGGCGCGTAACACGCTGGCAGCGCTCCACTCGTTAAGAATACTGGCGGTTACGCCAGAAGGCTTCCCCCTCTCTGTTCCTCGGGCGTAAACACGACGGTGCTGCCACAGTGGCGAGGAAAAAATTAGTCCTCCTCCCTCCCCTTGTTCATCAGGGTTGGCCGCCAGATAGTCGAGGCGCCATGCCACAGTTTCCGAAGCCGCTCCTTCCGAGGTTTGATTTCGAATCCCGTCTTGGGCATGAATGTTGAGTTTTGCCGCCCCTCAGTAAGTGCTGCCCCGTGCGGCCGCACGTTTCGCACGTACCTTGCGCCGGCCCTGGTCAGACTTCTACTGTCCTATTGGAAACTGGTACTCCATTTCGTCACGTCTCTTCAGTCTTTCTTCAAGTGTTAGGCACATACTTGTTACGTCATCTCCGTAAGTGTCTCCATTATCTGTGGTAACTTTGTATTTGATCTCACCACCTCTTTCACGGTCTGATCCCCTACTGGTCGATAATTAGTTATTTTACGTATTCTATTTTCATTCATTCTTTTGATATGTTCTCTCAAATTATTTCTATACTCCGTGATCTGTTCCCTACCCTCTTCTGTCTACTGACAAATGAACGACCGTAGTTGTTAGTCGTACCAACATTAGTAACAGGGTGGCACAGAAAACAATGTCTCCTGTGTCATAAAAAAAAATACACGGAAGGGCCAAATAAAGTGGTTTAGGCAAGCATAATCAAATACAGAGATATGTAAACACGACGAATACGGCGCTGCTGTCGGCAACGCCTGTATAAAACAAGTATCTAGCGCAGTTGTTAGATCGGTTACTGCCGCTACAATGGCAGGTTATCAAGATTGTGTCTGAACGTGGTGTTATAGTCGGCGCACGAGCCATGGGACACATCTCGAAGGTAGAGATGAATGACGATTTCCCCATACGACCATTTCATGAGTGTACCGTGAACATCAGGAATCCGGCAAAATATCAAATCTTCTACATCGCTGTGGCCGGAAAAATATCGCGCACGGACGGGACCAACGACGACTGAAGAGAATCGTCCAACGTGACAGAAGTGCGACCCTTCCGCAAATTGCTGCAGATTTCAATGCTTGGCCGTCAGCAAGTGTCAGCATGCGAACCATTCAACGAAACATCGTCGATATGCGTATTCGGAGCCGAAGCCTCTCGTGTGCCTTTGATGACTGCCCGACACAAAGCTTTACGCCTCCCCTGGGCCCGTCAACACCGACATTGGACTGTTGATGAGTGGAAAGATGTTGCCTGGTCGGAGCAGTCTTGTTTGAAACTGTATCGAGCGAATGGACGTGTACGGGTATGGAGAAAACCTCATAAGTCCATGGCTGATGCATGTCAACAGGGGAATGGTCAAGCCGGTGGAGACTCTGTAATGGTGTGGGGCGTGTGCAGTTGGAGTGACATGGAACCCCTGATACGTTTAGATACGACTCTGACAGGTGACACGTACGTCTGGTCAGCTGCATCCATTCGTGTCCATTGTGCATTCCGACGGGCTTGGGCAATTCCAGCAGGACAATGCGACACCTCCGCACGTCGAGAATTGCTACAGTGTGTGTCCAGAAACAATCTTCTGAGTTTAAACACATGTGCTGGCCACCAAACTTCCCAGACATGAACATTATTGAGCATTGCCACGTGCTATTCAGAAGAGATCTCTACCCCCTCTTGCTCTTACGGATTTATAGACAGCCCCGTAGGATTCATGGCGTTATTTCTCCAGCACTACTTCAGACACTATTCGAGCCCATGCCACATCATGCTGCGGCACTTTCGCGTGAACCCGGGGCCCTAACGATACTGAGCAGATGTACCAATTTCTTTGGCTCTGCAGTGTATTTGCCGAAAAAGGCTGCTTAGATATTCAGTTAGCTCTTGATAAGGTTTCAAAGTGGTGAAAAGAATTACTTCACAAAACGAATCTTAATATCCTGTGCTATAATATTTGTCACGACTTAGAATCGGTCAACGCATACAAATAAATGTATGTAACAATTTACAGGGGTATCAAATGGTACAATCATACAGGCTTAGTCCAAAGAAAGTAAGCTAGAGGACTTCAGTTAAGCAGTAGACTACTAAGGATATGCAATAACTCGACGGAGCAGATTTCTTACGAGAGATTCGTGCGACCTATCCTATAATATTGCCCAAGTGTGTGGTGCCTGTACAAACTATGACTTACAGTGGAATCGCACGTACACAAAAGGGGCAGTCCAAATGATTACAAATTTGTCTGCCCCGTGGGAGAGAGGGAGAGAGATGCTGAAAGAGAGACTTGATAATAGAAGCAAACAGCCCCGAGAAAAACCTTATTACAAAGTTTCAGGAACAAGCTTTAAGTGGTGACCCCAGAAATGTAGTGCATTCCGTAGGAATCGTGAGGGCAAGCTTAGGTTAATTGCAACACCCACAGAGGCAATTAAACAGTCATTCTTCGTGCACTTTGTGTGTGAATGAAATGCGAAAAAGCCCTAATAACTGGTGCAATGAAATGTACCCTCTGCCATGCACGTCACAATGGTTTTACAGATTAATGATGTAGATGTTGATGGAAGTAGTAGGGTAGTGGGGTTACGAGCACACTTTTGATATCAAATTGATATTCAAATTAACTAAATTGATCATTTAATCATCCCCAACCATCCCCAACACCAACCACGTCCACCCCTGCCCCCAGATGGCGACGTGTGTGACTGGAAACACGTTGCACAGTCGGACCAGTCTCGTTTCAAATTGTATCGAGCAGTTGGACGTGTACGGGTATGGAGACAACCTCACGTGTGCCCCAGCCCTCTCCTCCCCTCTCCCCCGCACTGCCCCCCTAACCTAACCCTATTGGCGGGAATTTCGAATTTTGGCGGGAATTTTTTTTTTCCCTTGAGGTCTGCTGACCTCCCTCCCCACCTCCCACCCGGGAATTGGCGTGAAATTAAATATTGGAAGTACCCTCTCCGTAACACGAACTCTGGT
Organism: Schistocerca serialis cubense; assembly: GCF_023864345.2. Classification (NCBI taxonomy): domain Eukaryota; kingdom Metazoa; phylum Arthropoda; class Insecta; order Orthoptera; family Acrididae; genus Schistocerca; species Schistocerca serialis. The sequence goes on from NC_064643.1 coordinate 95,544,843, forward strand.
CCTGAAGGATGGAAATGCCAAGTGCACCCCCTAACACAATTAAACCACCAGATGTGCTTGGAATAAACGGGAAATTAAAAATGTCGTTGCCCTTTCCGGGACTCAGACCCCAGTGCTCTTGGGCGGAAAGTTCAAGTGCACCCATAACACATGGAAACTGTCTAGATGCGGGAGAGGAAGGTTAGGTTAGTGTACTTTATTTATTTTGGTCTGGATACTGACGCAAAAGATCGATCCTGATTGTCTGGATACTGACGCAAAAGATCGATCCTGATTACGTAATTAATCACAAAGATCAGTCCTAATTACACAACTATATGCATAGCGCTGCACAAGGACGGCATAAAATCGCAATACAGCTCATGTAGGAACGAAAAGGGGCTTGTTACGCTTTCAACTACCTAGTTTCAACTACTTTTCAAGGTCATCCAACCACCCACTTCCACACCCAAAATACATGCACATAGATCGTTGTTTATAGGAAATGTCTTAGGATTTTCGGTAGGTTATCAAATAAGGCAAGTATATATTCATGTACAAAATATTTATTTACTTCTGCATACACATTCACACACAGAAAACAACTCTTCCTTTATTTTTGTTAGGTGTAGCTTTAATAATGTCCAATTTAATTTTTAACTCATAACTTAAATCCACATCTGAACCATCTATTTCTTTCTCCAACCAGTAATTTTACAAATACAGAGAAGGTATATTCTCGAATTCTAAAACATATTTAATTTTCTTCCTGTAAAGTACTTGTTTTATGGTTTTAACTATTAGCTCAGTTCCTTCCTGCAGCTCTTCTAGGCGAGAGCATTCGGGGATTTTAATTTTTCCCGAATTTCCTCCATGACGCCACTGTTAAAGCGTTCTACATCTTTCTGTGTGTATGTCGGCAACTCTCCTGCTCCACATTGTTGCGGGATTTCTGTATAGAACTTTAAGTTTACAACTTTTGCAAACGAGTGTCCATTAAATGTAGCTATTCCATCAGTTTTAAACTCGGAAAAATGGCTGTTCTATCGCTAGGTGGACTACATCCAGCTCGCCACACTGAGACAGAACATAACCATCCCTTTTCAAACCGATCCAAATGGGAACAGAGCTTAATATACACATCTTTCGTGTATCTATTTAGATTAAAGTTCAGTCTTGATCACGTTATGTCTGTTTTAATGAGTAACCGGTTTCGGTCAACTGACTGCACAGCAGCAAGGAGAGCTCCACCTACCAACCCAAGAAAAAACCGAAACCGGTTACTCATTAAAACAGACATAACGTGATCAAGACTGAACTTTAATCTAAATATAACAATTAATTGGTCACTGTATTCCAAAAATGTTTACCAAAATTTCGTGTATCTGTTTATAGAGTAAACGTTCTAGATTCCATTGATTTCGGCCAGTACTCCAACATGCGACCAGTTTCCATTGGTGTTTACTGTAAATGCCAATATTTTGTATTCCCTCTTCGTAGACAGATTTTTCCATACATTGTGTTTAAAGCCGTATGTAAACTTGACGTGCACATCCGCAATAGCCTCTTCCTTTTCCACTTGCAGCTTATATTCTTCCTTTATGACAGTTGTCTTCTCTGTATACTCTAGTTTTCTTTTGTTTAGTTCGATGTCTTCCAATTCCAGTTTCCTTTTTCCTGCACATTAAACGTTAACTGTACTGAAAGGTGTAATTTCTTTAATAGGAAATGGTTTAATTCTGTGTGATATATTTTCTCTTTTTCTTAGGACTCCTGGAATGACGTTGTTCGAGTCAACCAATCCCAATTCTGCAATATTTATATCGGCCAGAATTGTGGAGAACAGTGTTCTAGACTGAGAAAAATAAGATTCTCCTGCTCTCTATAATTCTTATATTGTCTTTGTTGGAGTCAGAGTTACGAATCTCCACGTAGTTTATACGTAGATAATTAAAACCGTATGCAGACAGAACATAGCAGATAAGCATTTCTCTGTCTGGAGTATCTGGAAGACTTACTTGTACACCTGTCAATTTTCGGATATTCGTATTACCCCAGTACACAAACTGCAGAACGTTATTAAACACAACACAACAGTTATTCTGTACGTTATCCGTTAGTTGACAACACATGGAAGAAAGTGCCACAGTGTAAAGTGGAGCACATTGTCGATACTGTTAACTGGTGTCTAATACACGTAAACACTCGTGCACAAGCTCGAGTACACGATCCATTCTGTAGATGTATATTGCACCCTCCAACCTGGTAAAGCCATGCTGCATAGCCAAGGAAAACCTAAAAGTTTCTCGTAGTTGCATGTCTGGGCACTTTATAAAGTTCATAACGTGGTTACCAATATCATGGTTCACTCCTGGACTCATGATCTGACATATAAATTTGCTATATATCATTACAGTTTGTGCTTAACCACGTTAGACAGTCTATTCCAACTGTCTTATCGTTGCCAAAATCACATTGCCGTTTCTCTGATGATCTCCTTCCATGCAGAAGTCCTGGGTTGATATTAAGTAGTCGCACATCTCCATTTTGTTAAAAATTCCGGGAAAGTCTTGCATTATGCCAAAATCGAAAAGATAATACAGGGTGCGTCAAAAAAATGTATACACACTTTGAACTGTCATAGACAATTTATTTCCCGTTCTACAAGGTTAAATATCTTTGAGAATGTAATGTTATGTTTCTTCAACAGGTGGCAGCAGTGGCAAGGAAGTAACTGCAGCATGCCGGACGTGCGTTTGAGCTTTGAAGCGCGGAAGCAGATAATTAAGTGGTACTGGAAGTTTGAGAATGTAGCTGCTGTTCGAAGAGGGTGGAGAAGTGAGTATGGTACAGAACCACCATCAAGGTTAACAATTACACGTCCACGAGATAAATTCGAAATTCATGGAACAGTGTGTGATGTGCATAAAGGTCGATCAGGGCGACCTCGTACAGCTACAAGTGATGATTCCACAACTGCGGTCTTGGAACTGTTTCAGCGTTCGTCTCAGAAATATTCAAGGCAAGCGGCACGTGAGAGTAATGTAAGTTCTAGTAGTGTGCTACGCATTGTGAAGAAAGGCAAGTTTCGTGTGTACATTCCAAGGCTGGTGCAACAGCTAAGTGACGACGATCCAGATCGAAGATTAGAATTTTGTGAATGGGTTCAGGAGATGGTGAGACGTGAACTGGGATTTATGGGTAGCATAATTTGGTCGGATGAAGCCCAATTCAAACTCAATGGAACTGTCAATAGGCACAATTGTGTGTACTGGGCTGAAGATAATCCTCACATTACAGTTGAAAAGGCTGTGAATTTGCCTGCTGTAAATGTATGGTGTGGTTTGTCTGCGGGGGACTCTTGGGCCTTTCCGCTTTGAAGGTACTGTTACTGGAGAAACGTACCTAACAATGCTTGCTGACTCCATATTCCCTGCCATTCTGCATTATACGGTAATGATGAGTTTTATTTCCAACAAGATGGCGCCCCATCGCAGTATCATAGGGACGTACGAGCATACCTGGATCACAATGTGCCAGGTCAGTGGATAGGACGCAGGGGACCAATCGAGTTTCCTGCACGCTCTCCAGACCTCACGCCGCTGGATTTCTTCTTATGGGGCACAGTAAAAGATGAGGTGTACAAACGTAAACCACGTAACCTGGACACACTTTGGAATGAGATTCAGGCGGTGTGCGCAGAAATCTCATTGGACACTTCGGTACAATGTACGGAATCAGTGGTGACTCGTGCTCAGAAATGTATTGACGCTGAAGGCCACCAGTTTGAACATCAATCACATTTGCAAAGTACATTTATTTTTCCAATTGGACTTTAAGCTTTCCATTTCCAGAAATTTAACATTGTAGAACGGGAAATAAATTTTCTGACGCTTCAAAGTGTGTCTACATTTTTTTGATGCACCCGTCTACACATAGCTGCTGTAATATTCCAGACAGCTCTTCCATTAGAACATCTATTTTAACGTCAGATAATTCCACTTTAGATGGTATAACCACAGGATTTTTATATTTCTTCGAAATACTTTCCAGTGCTTCCTTGGTGATTTTTCCCCGTACCACTCTTGGTGTCACACCATCGTTCCCGTGTAGGAGGAAAGGCAGCTTCACCTTGACACCATGTCTTGCAGTGACGAAATTGGAGAATTTACTGCGTAGATATTAGTTAAATGAGCGACACATCTCCTTCTTTAACATTACAGACCGTCCTAATTGTTCTTGAGAGTCCACTTGATCACAGATGTTAATCACCATGATGCTATCGCAATACGGTTCTGAAATAGGTGTAAGCATATGTACATTGTTCTCGCTAAGTAGTTTACCATTTTCGGTGTAATTTATGTTGGCAAAGTCAGTAGCAAGATTATCCAGGTTCTGCTGTAATAACCGCAAACTAAAGCGTTCGTCCGTTGGTCTTGTCTTCCTCCCTAATAGCTGAGGGATGTTCACACTTTCAACTACCGCGGAAGACTGATTAGTTGCGGCTGTGAAGCCTTCTTTTATGCTCTACAAATCCGAGATGATTGCACTTCCCGTCATGTCATTTCCGGTCATACTCTCTGCTTAGATCCTAGCCCAATTGAGGCATCTTGTGTGTAAGGTGCCCTTGGTAGGGAGGGAGAGTGATCCTAAATAAGACATTTCCTACATACACCGATCTATGTGCATGTGTTTTGGGTGTGGAAGTGGGTGGTTAGATGACCCTGAAAAGTAGTTGAAACTAGGTAGTTGAAAGCATAGCGACCTCCTTTTCGTACCTGTATGAGTGTAATCCGAAAAAAAGCAAAAACAAAAATTACTCGTCATGCAAACTGACTCTCATGATCCATTTAATTTCGAAATAAGGAGGACATTCAGCGATGATCGGTAGTTTTTGCATTAAAATAATGTTGTGTACATAGTTCTGTGTAGTCAGTGCGTACACAACTTTCCCACTAGAGCGCACCCCGCTAAGCACAACAGCACAGGCGCAGCGCTCGTCCGTCTCTGCACTACGAGATGGCGCTGCCTTAGAGACGGACCAAATTCTGCTCCCGCCGATCCGCGTATTAATATGTAACACAGCCAGTGAGATTGCTGCTAACATAGAACCTTTTCTCCTCGCGGATGACACTCGCGCAGTGATACATGAACGCGCGAGGTATTATAACGAGTGTACAGACCTCCAATTAGTCACTCTGCATTTGTCTGCACCAGTGTGTGCCAGTCTGCATCAGTCTGCATTACTCTGTACTCAAGTTTCAGTCTGCGCCTAATAAGATTACCATATTCCTGTACACAGCTATGAAGATAAATGTATAGACACTTTTGTCAAGTATCAGAGATATGTGAGAATAAGATTAACGTACCAAGACCAAAGGAACTTGAGATTGTCAATAGTAAATAGCATCCAGAACCAAGTTAAGTTATTTTTATGCTTGTTATTATTTTAATAAATGTGTGTGAAAATTAATAAAGTTCTGTTCAAAGTTGGTCACCGTCAATCTGCTACTCTAAGTGTGCAAGTGGCATTTCTATCGTCTGACCTAACGGCAGAAGATAAACACGCCACGATAAGACCACGAGACATATTGCTGACACTCGCCTACTTCGTTAGAGCGACGAGTCAAATAATCTGCTGGTGTGTGTACCGAAGGTCTTACAGTACGCACACCACAAATAGTGGAAGTTTTTTTTCCTGATTTTACACAGGGTGGGTATGTCGCTGCTGATGCACCGATGTGGCGCTACACTACACTGGACGTCACAAAATAATGAGATGGGTGTGCAGTCGAACGTAAAAAATTATACCGATTTTGCTCACAAAACTAAAATGGACTTTGACTATTTTCATGTATAGAGGACATTTATTATCGTTATGTATTGGATTCGATTACCTGGGCTGCATGGTAATTTTTAGTAGGCGTCTGTAGCAAACTCTGGCATCAAACAGTGATGGATACTGTGTGCTTGCAGGTAATACACTTTTTAAACTCCTCTCTGTCCTACACCAGCATCTAGTAAGTTGAACATATTTCCCACCAAAAGAATAAAGATAGTACCTTAAAAGCCAGCCTTTTTCCCGCCAGCTTTTAGGTGTAGGGTAGAGTTTGAGTGTTTCTGTCGCTGGCTTCGAGTGGTATTGCGCAATTTTTTCCCAGCAGGATAACACCAGTTGTATGGTGTCACCAATTTTTGAGTTATATTGCGCTTTTATGCCGTCCTTGTGTAGCGCTATGCATATAGATGTGTAATTAGGACCTATCTTTGTGATTAATTAGCGTCAGTTTCCAGACCAAAATAAATACACTAACCTAAGCTTTCTCTCCTGCATCTCCACAGTTTCCTTGTGTTGAGGATGCTCTTGGGCTTTCCGCCCAGGAGCCCCAGGGTTCGAGTCCCGGAAAGGGCAGCGCCAGTTCCGCCAATTCCTGGGTAGGAGGTGGTGAAGAATGTGAGCACAGCCCTAGGACAAAGGAATTCCCCCCAAAATTCGAAGTTCCCTCCAATAGTGTAGGTTGAGGGTAGGAGGGACAGGAGGAGGAGGGGGCTGGGCCACACGTGCAGCTGGGAAAAACACATGACGTCATCTGGGGGCCGGGGGTGCGTGTGGTCGGGGGCGAGGGTGGGCAGGGGTTGGGGAGATTCATTGATCAGTTTTATTAATTTACATATCAGTTTGATATCAAAAACTGTACTCGTAACCCCACTACCCTTCTACTGATGGAATCCTTCCTGGTTGTTAGCCGAGTAACATCGTCTTCATGCAATGTTCGACAGTATTCCCCCCTCGTTTTTATTACTTTTTTAAAGAAATAATGGAGAGGAGTCTCTCCACGCCAGGGCTTGTAGGTAATAATCTGTTCAAAATTAGTTTATGCTACTGACAGCTCGACAGAAGTTGTGGTGTGATTCTCACATGGTATGCAAGGCACGCATTTTACCTGTGGATAACCCTAGAAATTACTTGGCGCTGCCCAATCTCCAATCACCTCCCTCGCCCCCCCCTCCCCCTCCCCAGCATTGCAACACTTGCGTTGCGGCTTGCACAGTGATTCTGTTGTCAGGCTGCTGGCTACCATGTGGGATCGCTCGACAAAATGTCGCGAATGGGTCGCGGATGCGAGTAGAAATGCATGAGATTGCATAAAATGAACCTATAGGAAAGCAACCTAACGTCAGCCAGGGCCTTGGGAAGCAGGAGAGGTAGCGTTTTTGTGGTGAGGGACGCTGGTGCTACGTCACCAGCTACGACAGAATGTTCTAGAAGGACGACAGGACACGGGAGGCGCGCGTGATCGCCGGGGATTGCTTCAGACGAGCCTATATAAGCAGGGCCGCTGGTGTTGTCGGGAGATTCCTTCGACAGTTGCCTCAGACGCTGGACCTGCGTTATTCTGCCCTGGGGACGGGACTTAGTTTATCGTGGCACTTAGCTGTACAGGGAACATGCAGGATTGAACAACTTACATTCAATGCGTTTGTGCCTCTTAGGGTTCGACAGTGGTCTTATCCTACCTCGTGTTTCATCTCAGTTATTTCATCAGGAGTACACGTCCTTTATCCCACCGAGTTCCCTTATCTGCAAAGAATTTCCAGCTTGTTTTCGAGCACCAGGACTTCGAGTTGGACGAGCCACCTCATTACTGGATTTAGCGTCTAGCTCTCATCCTGATCCGCTCGCAGGAAACTACAGACGCGAGAACAAGCCGAAATTTTGTTTGTTTTTGTTCCTTACAGCTACACATTGACAAGCGTAAACATTGTGACCATCTGCTTAATAGCTTGTTTGTCCGTATTTGGAACCCAGCGATCCAAAAAATTTGTTGGTAGTTTTGTGTAGGTATGTGGTATTAGATGTCTACGCACAAGTCACGTAATTCGCGTAAATAACGGGCCGCTAGCGTGCGCGGTGATAGCGTCCGATAGTGACCCAGATGGGCTCCATAGAGTTTACACCAGGAGAATTTGGTCGCCGAGATATCAACGTGAGTTCAATGTAATGCTCACCAAACACTGTATTACGGTACTGGTTCCGAGACACGGGCAATTATGCCGCTGAAAGTCGTCATCGCCGTCATTGGGTCAACATGTGAATACATAGGTGTGGTCTGCTGCGGAGCGCCGTGTTCAATAATGTACGATGAACGGTGTGTCCCGAAACGTGCGTGCACCAACATTGTGCTCTTTCGGCAGAGGTGCCACGGATCACCATCTATCCTCCTTTACGGATGAGACACGCCTCCGAACCCCACGTTCTGTGGACGTCCAAGCATTTAGCGCCCAGTGTTAGTTTCACTGTCCTTTTCTACCTTTTAGCCGGCCGCGGTGGTCTCGTGGTTCTAGGCGCTCAGTCCGGAACCGCGTGACTGCTACGGTCGCAGGTTCGAATCCTGCCTCGGGCATGGATGTGTGTGATGTCCTTAGGTTAGTTAGGATTAAGCAGTTCTAAAAGTTCTAGGGGACTGATGACCTCAGATGTTAAGTCCTATAGTGCACAGAGCCATTTTTTTTCCTACCTTTTACCTTAGGCGCACATGACAGGAGCACGTAAACACTGACCAGCTTCGCCGTTTTCGAGATACTAGTTCATGGGCTCTGCGTAACAATAATCTGCCCTTTGTTAAAGTGGCCTCTCTCTCTATGGATTTCCCCTTCGTTACGGTGATGCCCTGCCGGTGTCTGCTCTGCTTACATACTTTCGTCACTGCATCATTGTGTCTGCAACGTCCACCAGACGGCATTCGACGTCGTGATGGGCAGTGGTCATAATGTTTTGACTTATCAGTGTAAGGTTAATGTCTTATCTACTATTACTGTTGTTGATGAGCGTTCTGTGATACTGAACAATTTCAGAAGCACTTTCATCAAACATTATTCGGTGGAAAATTTCGACGTGCAAACCATTTCTCTCGAGTCTCGACTGTCCTCGTACGGAATTCCTCTGCAAGGAAACAGAAGTACGCCGGTAAAAACTACACACTACGTGCGGTCTATAATAATCGTAACGCATGTAAAGCGATAATTGTGACTGTACTGAGGATTTCTTGATAAATGGTTCAAATGGCTCTGAGAACTATGGGACTCAACATCTTAGGTCATAAGTCCCTAGAACTTAGAACTACTTAAACCTAACTAACCTAAGGACATCACACACACCCATGCCCGAGGCAGGATTCGAACCTGCGACCGTAGCAGTCCCGCGGTTCCGGACTGCAGCGCCAGAACCGCTAGACCACCGCGGCCGGCGATTTCTTGATAGGGAGGACTTAGTGTGTTATCTTGGATCGAGGAGTATCAATATACCTACAAGTTCAAATGGTTCAAATGGCTCTGAGCACTATGGGACTTAACTTCTCAGGTCATCAGTCCCCTAGAACTTAAACCTAACTAACCTAAGGACATCACACACATCAATGCCTGAGGCAGGATTCGAACCTGCGACCGTTGAGGTCGCGCGGTTCCAGACTGTAGCGCCTAGAACCGCTTGGCCAGACCTACAAGTAACTTAACATGTTCCCCACGGAAGATTTTGTATATTAATGAACACACAGACCTTCTAATACTCGTAATAACATCGGGGTTTTCGTATATGATGCAGTTACCAACTGGGTGTAAAAGAAAAGGTACACAGTTTTTAGAATGTTTAAAGGAAATAAAAACAAGCATACTTTTATGTGACAAAAGTGTCACAGGTGCACCGTTTCCATTTAGGCTTCATTAAAGACTTTGACTCTCTACTTCCGATGTTAGCACCACCACCCTCTCTCCACCAACAACTTAGCGTCCATAGCGAAAACACAGGTTGTGCAGAATTAAAATGTTTGTTGTGTCTGACGATAAATAGCTTTCCTTATAGTAATGACATGTGTGTGTTCGAATAATTTTGCGTCAAGACCTACATATTTCCTTGTGTTCGGAACATTTGTTCTTTACTGCTTACGTTTATATTTGATTTTATACTCAGTTTCGTTCATGCAAACATGACATAATTTCTGTATTTCGTCTTTTTTCTTCTTCCTTTTTCTTTGTTTTGCCCATGTGAGGACTACGTTCATTCGAATCAGCTTTATTTCAGCTTTCATTTCAAAATTTTTTTCTCGTGCAACATTCTTCGCTCTACAGCGCATGATGTTTTTGTCCTCGTTCTGATTGTGTCCCGGGAACCTAAGGCGTACTTAAATTTTTATTTGGAAATTATTATGTTGTAGATATTTGTTTCCTGTATTACCATTTCTTCAGTATGCCTTTCTACTTCTATGGTTCAGCGTCCTTTGGTTCTCACGTTCATAAGAAACTTCAATATCCAATGTGTCAACCTTCCTTGGTCCTTTCCAAGGATGGGTTCGAAGAACACTATCCTACGTTCCCAGACTATGTCCGAAATCCTCTCTATCTGGACATGGAATTTGTGGTTCGCTCTTCTTCTACCCTGACCGTCTCCTCTGCTTCGATCTCCTAAGGCCCTCCTAAAAACCCGTTGTCGCACATGTCGCAGCTTGCTAAGCAATCTTTGTCCCTCAAGATTCAGGATTTTTGCTGCACACAAGACCCCAGGACGCATTTCTGTTGGACAGGGTTGCCAAGTTATCGGAATTTACGCTAAATTTGACGGATTTTACACACTGTCAGCGGGTGAAATTTTGCATTTAGGGGTCAACGGAATTTTTAAGGGATTTGTGGATTGATGTCTGCAACAATATTTTTCCACTTAGTTCAGTCTTTCCAATATACAATTTGAAATTAAATTTAGCGTGTAAAATCCTAAAATGGCAACAAAATGGCTCCAGCTAACTCTTAATAATCAGATTTCGATATAGTATTTCCCCTACTTCAACACAACAGAACAATTCTTTCCAGCCTTAGTTCTTTGCTTTTAGCATTGCAGTTACAAGTTGCCGTGGACCGAAGTCGGTACAGTGCATAGTGTTGAATTGTTAATGTTAATGGTGCAGATAATCGCTTTGTAATCAGTGATTTTCTTTTCTTTTTTATTAGTTGTCTTATCAAAATGTCGAAGCAAAAGGACAAAAAATACACACAAAAGTTTAGGAAAGAGTGACTTAGCAACAATCAATTGGAAGACTGGCTTCTTGAGACCTCCACCGATCCTTCTAGTGTGCGATGCCGATTTCGCCAGTGCAATTTAAATTCGCGTCTGTCTGATTTATTGAATCATTCAGAAAGTATGTAAAAGCTGCATCACCCTTTTCTTCACAGGAGCAGTTGAAAGTAGATGCACATGCAGTTACGCAGTCTAATGAAGTTTCTGTTGCAGGAGCTGCGTTATGTTTATTTGTGGCTAACCATTCCGCAATAAGATCTGTGGATCACTTCTGCAGCCTTTCGAAAAGGTGTTTTATAGGTGCTGACCATGTCTCTCAAATGCGTTTGCATAGAAGCAAGTGAAGTGGTGTGATAAAAAAACATTCTTTACCCACATTTGAAGGTCAGAAACTTATTCCTGGTTTTCCAAGTCTACATCTCGTCAAATTGCTTATAGAAAGCTATTCAGTGCAATAGATGACGGTGCTCATCCATTGAAAATAGTTCAGAAGTACAATACCCGTCGGATGTCTATTTTAGGGGCTGTTACTCGTGCTTTGTCTCAGTGGCTTGAACTAAAAACCCACTTTGAGATAGCAGTGCTTCATGAGAAGTGCCGTATTGCCCAAGTCCTCCATAATATGTACAGTGATGACGTAAACAAAATTTATCTTGCTTTTCTGAAACGTAAATAAGGAATTTCAATCAAATTCAGCAGACCAATCACGGCTCCTAAACGATGTTGTTTTACTAATCAGTGGGCTCGTAAGGAGAATTGTTCTACCAGGGTATAGAGGCGATCTTTTAACAGCAGATTTTCGTAAATATAAGTCGCCAAGAACATACTTAGCTCATGAAGTCAAAGTCTTACTGCCAGATATGAATTCTTCCAACAAAATTTCATCTCATGTTGAGAGTGCCATAAGGAAAAGATGTGAAGATTTTCTTGTTACAGTAAGAGCTGGTCTTAACCGTGTTGGTAAGTGCTGTCACGATTATGGGCTGCCGGAGAATGTTCTCCAAGAAATCGGCACCGCAAGAGCGTTTGCCCCACCTTCACTCGGTCCCAGTGCTTCAGCAGTGGAAGCGGAAGACAACCTACAGCAAGATGAAGAGGAAAATGAAATACTGTGGCCTGGACTACATTAATGTGGTGAATGGAATCTGAACTTAGCAAACTTCATTTTAGTAGTGGTAGAGTAGTAGTAGTAGTAGTAGTAGTAGTAGTAGTAATATGCCATGACGATGACAAAAAATTTCTTTGTAAGTTATCAGTGTATTGAAATTTAGTTTTTAGGAGGGTAAATAACAATAATCAGCATTTAGCGGATTTTAGCGGAGTTCTAACTTCAGTTTAGTGGAATAAATATTTTTGTGTTGGCAACGCTGCTGCTGGAAGCGTCGTAAATTTTGCTGCTGTAAATGTCTTAATTTAGCATTGATCGAAAGATTATTTGTGTTGTAGATCTTAAAAAAGAGTCTGTATGCTACATTCATCTTCTATTCTAAATACGTCATTCTGTATGAAAGAAAAGCTAAAAACACTTTGAGAGCAATGAATATCTTGCAATACACATCAAATGAATTCGCAGTTGCGAATAAGGACTACCATCATGTGTAGAATGGAATGACGACAATAAATATTTGTGTACCGCAAGTCTCTAGAGGAACGGAAGGTTCCAAATGATTGGAAAAGAGCACAGGTAGTTCCAGTTTTTTAGAAGGGTTGTCGAGCAGATGCACAAAACTATAGGCCTATATCTCTGACATCGATCTGTTGCAAAATTTTAGAACATGTTTTTGGCTCGCGTATCATGTCGTTTTTGGAAACCCAGAATCTACTCTGTAGGAATCAAAATGGATTCCGGAAACAGCGATCGTGTGAGACCCAACTGGCTTTATTTGTTCATGAGACCCAGAAAATATTAGATACAGGCTCCCATGTAGATGGCATTTTCCTTGACTTCCGGAAGGCGTTCAATACAGTTCCCCACTGTCGCCTGATAAACAAAGTAAGAGCCTACGGAATATCAGACCAGCTGTGTGGCTGGATTGGATAGTTTTTAGCAAACAGAACACTGCATGTTGTTCTCAATGGAGAGACGTCTTCAGACGTTAAAGTAACCTCCGGCGTGCCACAGGGGAGTGTTATGAGACCATTGCTTTTCACAATATATATGACCTAGTAGATAGTGTCGAAAGTCCCATGCAGCTTTTCGCAGATGATGCTGTAGTATACAGAGAAGTTGCAGCATTAGAAAATTGCAGCGAAATAGAGGAAATCAGCAGCGGATAGGCACTTGGTGGAGGGAGTGGCAACTGACCCTTAACATAGACAAATGTAATGTAATGCGAATACATAGAAAGAAGGATCCTTTATTGTATGATTATATGATAGTGGAACAAACACTAGAAGCAGTTACTTCTGTAAAATATCTGGGAGTATGCGTACGGAGCGGTTTGAAGTGGAAGGATCATATAAAATTAATTGTTGGTAAGCCGGGTGCCAGGTTGAGATTCGTTGGGAGAATCCTTAGAAAATGTAGTCCATCAACATAGGAGGTGGCTTACAAAACTCTCGTTCGGCCTATACTTGAGTATTGGTCATCAGCGTGGGATCCGTACCATGTTGGGTTGACAGAGGAGATAAAGATCCAAAGAAGAGCGGCGCGTTTCGTCACAGGGTTATTTGGTAAGGGTGATAGCGTTACGGAGATGTTTAGCAAACTCAAGTGGCAGACACTGCAAGAGAGGCGCTCTGCATCGCGGTGTAGCATGCTGTCCAGGTTTCGAGAGGGTGCGTTTCTGGATGAGGTATCGAATATATTGCTTCCCCCTACTTATACCTCCCGAGGAGATCACGAATGTAAAATTAGAGAGATTCGAGCGCGCACGGAGGCTTTCCGGCTGTCGTTCTTCTTGCGAGCCATACGCGACTGGAACAGTAGCACGTGAAGTGCACTCCACCACACACCGTTGGGTGGCTTGCGGAGTATAAATGTAAATGTAGAAATTCAGTTGTCTTCATTCCATTCCACAGCTGATGGTAATCCTTATTCGCAATTGCGAATTCATTTGATACGTTTCGTAACGGCTGTAGTCGCCGCAGTGCCTGGTCCTTTGGACTCGCATTCACGCGCAAAGGGACTTTGCTTCGTAATCAGAACAACACGGGCACTCCAATATCGTATCTTGAAATACTGTCGTCTCTATACTTTTGTGTTGATGTTTTAATGGAGATCGATAGAATTTCAGGTATTGGTACCGACATAAAAAGAATCGTGTCGAATATGATGTTGGAACATCCTCCGGGAGAGCAGGAGTAATATAGCGTCGATCGAATGCGTCTTAACGGACATCGACCACTAAGCGGCGATACAGCATGGAGGCCAGGGTGCATAAGCGGAAGTGTATTTACCAACAACACTAGCGTAAGCTATTCCGCGCTATTTTTAGGGTGTATTGTTGGATCGTCTACAGTTTGTTTAGACGCCAGTTGTGCCGGCAGCGCAGACACTGTTTACTCTGATGCGCTGCTGTTTCATTGCGCCTGCGCAGTGACACGGAGCGCTCGTCAGCTGCTGACGCAAGCGGCGGACGTCCTTGCGGCCGCTTCCTCATTCCCTGAAGGCAGCTCACGCGGGAGTGCCCGGGCACGCGCAAAGCGCACAGGTCGGAGACAGTCGCGGCGCGGCAAACAAGCACAGGAGCGATGAGGGGAGGGATTGGTGGGGGGGAGAGGTGAGGTGAGGGGGTCAGGCTAAGATGCCACCGAATGGAACGTCAAAACATTTCACACTGCAACCAAACGGACTGGCAACGGAACAAACAGAATGTCACCGTCAAAGATTCGCGGGGATAAATTAATGTTGTCGCGGGGGGACGAACTAACACGAGAAATTAATGCTCTCCGCGCTCACTTATGTGATGGAGGGTGATCCTTAGTCTTCTTTAACCTATATTGCTTTCTTTGCTTTCGAGACACATTGCCAAGGTTGGATGAGAATTCGAACAATTTTGCTAATTAGTAACCCTTAGAAAAGTGGACGAATTGTGATAGTGAAAAATAATATACGTTGCGAGGTACTTAGAAAACGAAAAGGAAATGAATAAGATCATATATACGTCGAATAAGATTCATTTAAGAAATAGTATAACCTTATTTGTCCCATCTAGATGGTACTGCAGGTCATCCACATATTCGAAAACCCGCATAATCCGAAAATCAAGGAAAAAAATACCAGAATAACATATTGTATCAAATGGTATAAGCACACACATTCTACACTCTGAGACAAAAAAAGGGGGAAGAACCACGAAAGAATCTACATCTACATCCATACTCCGCAAGCCACCTGATGGTGTGTGGCGGAGGGTACCTTCAGTACCTCTATCGGTTATCCCTTATATTCCAGTCTAGTATTGTTCGTGGAAAGAAGGATTGTCGGTATGCCTCTGTGTGGGCTCTAATCTCTCTGATTTTATCCTCATGGTCTCTTCGCGAGATATACGTAGGAGGGAGCAATATACTGCTTGACTCCTCGGTGAAGGTATGTTCTCGAAACTTCAACAAAAGCCCGTACCGAGCTACTGAGCGTCTCTCCTGCAGAGTCTTCCACTGGAGTTTATCTATCATCTCCGTAACGCTTTCGCGATTACTAAATGATCCTGTAACGAATCGCGCTGCTCTCCGTTGGATCTTCTCTATCTCTTCTATCAACCGTATCTGGTACGGATCCCACACTGCTGAGCAATATTCAAGCAGTGGGCGAACAAGCGTACTGTAACTTAGTTCCTATGTTTTCGGATTGCATTTTCTTAGGCTTCTTCCAATGAATCTCAGTCTGGCATCTGCTTTACCGACGATCAACTTTATATGATCATTCCATTTTAAATCACTCCTAATGCGTACTCCCAGATAATTTATGGAATTAACTGCTTCCAGTTGCTGACCTGCTGTATTGTAGCTAAATGATAAGGGATCTTTCTTTCTATGTATTCGCAGCACATTACACTTGTCTACATTGAGATTCAACTGCTATTCCCTGAACCATGTGTCAATTCGCTGCAGATCCTCCCGCATTTCAGTACAATATTCCATTGTTACAACATCTCGATATACCACAGTATCATCCGCAAAAAGCTTCACTGAACTTCCGATGTCATCCACAAGGTCATGTATGTATATTGTGAATAGCAACGGTCCTACGACACGCCCCTGCGGCACACCTGAAATCACTCTTACTTCAGAAGATTTCTCTTCATTGAGAATGACACGCTACGTTCTGTTATCTAGGAACTCTTCAATCCAATCACACAATTGGTCTGATAGTCCATATGCTCTTACTTTGTTCATTAAAAGACTGTGGGGAACTGTATCGAACGCCTTGCGGAAGTCAAGAAACACTGCATCTAGCTGTGAACCCGTGTCTATGGCCCTCTGAGTCTCGTGGACGAATAGCGCGAACTGGGTTTCACACGATCGTCATTTTCGAAACCCATGCTGATTCCTATAGAGTAGATTTCTAGTCTCCAGAAAAGTCATTATCCAAATATGACGAAAATCGGGAGATGTGATGCACATGTACATACAAACAACTGGTTACAATTTCAGAAAACTTGGATGACTTATTCAACAGAAAGAGCTTCACAAATTCAGTTAGTTAGTAACGTGTTGCTAATGCAAGCAGTTATTCGGCTTGGCGGTGAGAGATCTGTTGGAAGTCAACCTGAGCGATGTCGTGCTAAATTCTATCGAATTGGAGCGTTAGGTCACCATAATCCCGTGATACTTGGAGGATCCTGCCCATACTGCTCCAAACGTTCTCAATCGGGGCGAGATCTGGCCACTTTGCTGGCTAAGGCTGGGTTTGGCAAGCACGAAGACAAACTCTCGCCGTGTGTAGGCGTGCGTTATCTTGCTGAAATGTAAGCTCAGGACAACGTGGTATGAAGGACAACAAAAGGGGACTTAGAATGTTGTAGACATACCGCTGTGCCGTAAGTGTGTCGCGGATGGCAGCCAAAGAGGTCCTGCTATTGAAAAGAAATGGCATTCCAGACAATGACTCCTGGTTGGCAGGCAGTGTGGTGGACGACATTCAAGTTGGTATCCCATCCCTATGCGGGATGTCTCCAGACATGTTATCGGGACTCAGTTCGAAGCGGGACTCATCACTGAAGCCAGCTCTACTCCAGTCAGTAAGGTCCCAGACTGAAGACGTGTCCAGAGACGCCCCGAACAGCAGTGGGATACCGACCTGATTGTTGCCCAGAATATGGACCGACAACCAGGAGTGATGTATGGTCTGGAGTGCCACTTCATTTCATAGCACGACCCCTTTCATTGTCATCCGCGGCGCCCTTACAGCACAGCGGTACATCGACGATATCATACGTCCCGTTTAGTTGCCCTTCATGGCAAGGCATCCTGCGTTTATATTTCAACAAGATGAAGCCTGTTCTCACATGGCGAGAATTTCTACTCCTTGTCTTATAGCTTGCCAAACCTTACCTTGGCGAGCAAGGTCGTTGACCTTCCCCATATGAGAAAGTTTGGAGCGTTATGGGCAGGGCCCTGCAACCAGCACGGGATTTTAACGATCTGACACCCCAATTGAACAAAATTTCCTTCACGAGGACACACAACAAACTTATCCATCAATGCCAAACCGAATAACAGTTTGCATAGGGGCTAGCGGTCCATAGGTGGACCAAACCGTTACTGACTTGCCAAATTTGCCGATCTCTTTCTCTTGAATAAACCATCCAGTTTTTCTGAAATTATAATTATGTGTTTGTCTGTGCACATACTTCACATCTACCGATTTCCCTTCCATTCGCATGATTCCTTCGTATTGTGTCTCCACCTCTATTTCCTTAAGAGTGTCCGCAGCTCGTGGTCTTGTGGTAGCGTTCTCGCTTCCCGCGCACAAGGTCCCGGGTTCGAATCTCAGCGGGGTCAGGGATTTTTCTCTGCCTCGTAATGACTGGGTGTTGTGTGTCTTTCCATCATCATTGACCCGCAACTCGCCGAAGTGGCATCAACTAAAAAGGGCTTGCAATACGGCGGCCGAACTTCCCCGCATGGGGCCTCCGGGCCAACAATACCATAAGATCATTTCATTTTCTTAGAGTTTATTTATTTTCACTCAAGTCCACAGATAAATTCTGAGAAAATCGTGAAAGGAAATGAAATGACCAGTTTCTTCCGGCAGGCTGTGTATCTCGTTTATGTGCAGCGCGATCATGCAGGCGTGTCGGCAGGGATGCGGGCGTGTCGCCAGGAACTATACGGCCGAGGTTGTTTCCGCTTAGCGTTCCTAATGAACCACTAATTGTGTCCGTCTGTGTTATTGCATCTGTATATGTCTTAACCCCTTCCGACTGAGCTCCTATTTCGTCAGTTAACCCGTGATCACTATTCTCAGTGGCAGCAGACGAACAACGACGATAATTTCGTTACCAGAAATTACACCGTAGCCAGCGTCATTGTCATTTCGCATCCAGTCATTTACATCCATAACATCCGTGTCTGAGCATCCAGGAATATTTGCAAATGCCTCGGCAGCAAACTGAGCAATGCACCTAAGTTTTCTTCCTTTCTGATGTCATTTTACTGCCGCAATACTGTACTCTACAGATTGGTGGCAACTTGCAAACTGAGATCTGTTACTGTAGGTAATTTGCCTTGAGCTGACTGCAATTCGATTAAAAAGAATTACACCAGACGCGTTTCGGTCTTATTTACAAAGCATTTTCTGTGGTTATTGGTCTTTCTTTACATAATCTGCTCTTCCCCTCTTGCTAGCAATGGTTGGGTGGACAGGCTTCATTTCATATCTGCGTTTGGCAGTTTTTGGCGTTCTGCGCTATTTCTTGTGCTGCGCTATTTACAGTGACTTTCTTAACAGTTTTTCATTCTTCACTGCCACAGTGTTTATGCCCATAAAACTGCATAAAATTTCTCGCATATGGCGAGCGCTCGCCTTAA
Organism: Schistocerca serialis cubense; assembly: GCF_023864345.2. NCBI lineage: Eukaryota > Metazoa > Arthropoda > Insecta > Orthoptera > Acrididae > Schistocerca > Schistocerca serialis. The sequence continues at coordinate 95,563,861 of NC_064643.1, forward strand.
CAGGTTGGGCTGTCCGAGCCCACCTCCAGGTGTCGATAGCCGACGAGGTTAATGCGAGCGTTCGCGATACGCGGAAAATTCAGGTTCGAGCCCCGGTCCAGCACAAATTTATATGTGTTGCAAACAACTGACGCCAATGCATAATTGCAGAATGCGAATCTATCTCCCAATATACGAATTCTACCCTCAGGTGTCATTTTGAAACGAGCCAACTGTGATACCAAGATTCAGCTGATACTGGAGAAGGACAAAACGTCCGTAAAAATGACGGAGACGTCGGAGCTTCTAAATAAGTCTTCACTGGAAGAGAATGTCTTCAAAAATCTCCTCTCTCGGGCACCTCGACCACCTACATTGAATGGCTTTCGAAAGGTTGACAAGAGGAGCACACCCCTCGTCATTACCATTGGATCGCCGACTTACAGATTCACAAAACATGTGGCCAGCCTCCTTACTCGGCACTTTGGTCACTGTGTGCACCACATCAAGAATACGACCGACTTCATCAGTCGAATTAAATGCCTGCGTCTTCGAGGAGAAGATATTGTGGTGTTCTCTGATGTGCTGTCACTATTCACGCGCGTTCCCATAAAGTAGTCTGTAGATCTGCTCCCCAAGTTGTTTGATGCCACCGTTGTGGATTTATTTAAGCGCACTCTGGCATCACCTTATTTATTTGATGATGCACAATATTTTAACCCAACACACTACGTCACGATGGGGAACCCATTAGCTCCAGTCATAGCTAAGCTGTTTGTGGTATACTTTGAGGACATCGCCCTGACATGAACAAAATCTTTTCCAAGATAAAGTTCACGATGGGGATTGAGAAAAAAAATGGTTCAAATGGCTCTGAGCACTATGGGACTTAACATTTAGAGCTTAGAACTACTTAGACCTAACTAACCTAAGGACATCACACACATCCCTGCCCGAGGCAGGATTCGAACCTGCGACCGTAGCGGTCGCGCAGTTCCAGACTGAAGCGCCTGGAACCGCTCGGCCACTCAGGCCGGCGGGGATAGAGACGGACGATGCCTTGCCGCCCGTTGACGTCCTCGTCCGCCGTAAAGCAAATGGTTACCGGAAACCTACACGCATGGGACGATATATGCAGGCTAACAGCTGTCATCATCCGTCTGTTCTGAGGACCTTGGTGCATCGAGAGGCAGCTGCTGCACACTCTCAAAACCTGTCGAAGGAACTGAGCTTCTTACGGAAAGTATTCAAGGGAAACGGCTACAACAACCGCCAGATTTCGCAAGCCGTCTCTCCGAAAACACATAACCAGAAAGATCCCCAAGAGGACACGAAGAAACTTGCGTTTTGTCATTCCGTGGTTAAGTAATAGAAAAAATTGGCTGTCTGCTAAAGAGGCATAAAATCCAGTCGGTCTTCAGGGCACAAGCAAAAATTCGACAACTTACGAAGCCTTTGAAAGACGACGCAGGCCACAGAACGACAGGCGTATATAAAATACTGTATGGGCGTGTACAGTTTAATGTCGGACAGACTATGTATGCTATCAAACAGCGCTTTGTACTAGGATCACTCCAAAAGAAATGTACACTATTTTTGTAAAAATACTGTTTTCATTTTGCATGTGTGAAAGTTTTACAGTGAGTATATAGATCCTTCCCGCTTGTTTTCAAACTTAGGTCAACCTGTTCCCGTGAGTGGCGCCGTCACGGCATGTCTTCAAGATGGCGGCTACACTTGACGTTCGTCAGAAGCAACTGCCGTCATAGAATTCCTGTGCTGTGAAAACGAGACAGTGGGAAACATCCACAAGAGGTTGAAAAAGGTGTATGGAGATGCTGCTGTCGATCGCAGTACAGTTAGTCGGTGGGCAAGCAGGTTACGTGATGAAAGCGGGCGCGGTAATATTGAGGATTGTCCTCGCAGCGGCAGGCCTCGTACTGCACACACTCCAGACAATATGCAGAGAGTTATCGAATTGGTGACTGCTGGCAGACGTATCACAGTGAACGAATTGTCACGCTACGTTGGGATGGGGGAAGGAAGTGTTTGCAGAATACTGAAAGTGTTGGCGTTCAAAAGGGTTTGTGCCAGGTGTGTTACCAGGATGTTGACAGTGGCTCACAAATAAACAAGAAAAACGGCATACAGCGAACTTTTGGAACAGTGCGATAATGGTGGAGATGAATTTCTTGGAAGAATTGTGACAGGTGATGAAACATGGCTCCATCATTTTTCACCAGAGACGAAGAGGCAATCAATGGAGTGGGATCATGCAAATTCACCCAAGAAAAAAAAATTAAAAAACCACACCTTCTGCTGGAAAAGTTATGGCTATGGCGTTATTCGATTCCGAAGGACTCTTGCTTGTGGACACCATGCCAAGTGGAACCACCATAAATTCTGATGCATATGTGACGACACTGAAGAAACTTCAAGCTCGACTGAGTCGTGTTCGACCACATCGGCAAAAACAGGGTGTTTTGCTGTTGCACGACAATGCACAGCGACATGTCAGTCAAAAAACTCGGATGGACAACACTGAAACACCTGCCTTACAATCCTGACCTGGCTCCATGTAATCTGTTTGGGAAACTGAAAGACTCTCTTCGTAGAAGAACGTTTGAAGATGATGACTCCCTTGTGCACGCTGTCAAACAGTGGCTCCAACAGGTTGGTCCAGAATTTTACCGTGCGGGTATACAGGCGCTGGTTCCAAGATGGCGTAAGGCAGTTGAGAGAGATGGAAATTATGTGGAGAAATGAAAATATTGTTCCTAAAGGATGTATCTACACACTGTAAAACTTTCAAACATGCAGAATAAAAGATGAATTTATAAAAAATAGTGTGCATTTCTTTTGGAGTGACCCTCGTACAACACGGGAGATATTTTCGTCTTTGGTACCCTGAGAAATCGGCAATAGCAGTGGATGCTCTAGGAAACGGACATCGTATTGCATTAGACGAGACAATTGTACTAAATGAACTAATAGCCTCTGGGGTAGCTTAGTGAAAGAAGCGATCGAGATAAAAATTTTCTCCCCTCTCCACCTTCAGCTACGGATTCCGCATGGTGTCTGTTCATTCGGACATCTCCAAAAAACAGACACCATCCATTCGTGTAATTGATACGCCTCGATGGGCCTTGAATGGACAGCCACCAGTACAGATGTACATCTACATTCGACATCCATCGGAGGACATCGGCGGGGACTGCGGATAAGTGATTGCGCTGCGTGGGAATGGGAACCAGCCAAGGAGCGAAGCGAGACGGTCCACACAGTTACTATAAATAGCGTGTCCGGATGACGCCGGCACGGTAACTCAGCGTGTTTGGTCAGAGGGTTGGTTGCCTTCCCTAATAAAAAATAAACTGAGTTAATGGATCAACGACGAACCGAAACGGGTGTCTTGCGACGTCCGCCCCGAGCAGGTACAACGAACGAAAACGAGCAAAATGAGAATTAAAAAAAAAAAAAAGAAAGATGGCGCCGTGGTCAACGCAACTGCCTAGTAAGCAGGAGGTTCCGGGTGCGAGTCCTGGTCCATCATACATTTTTTAGTTGTCGCCGCTGATTCCACATGAAGTCCCAATGCAGTTGATATAATCAATTTATTCCTTTTCCTTACCCTTCTCCCTCCTCCACCTTCAATTTACACACTATTTCGTAATACTACCACAGCTACAATCGCCAGTACACCGAAAAACACAGACACTGCAAACACTCTTACTCATGAATGTTGTAAGCTACCATCGTGCGTCTACTTTTGAGCCTGCGTTATTCAACTATTAAGAAATTTTATTTTGCGTTACCATGAAATGGCTATAAGCTCCTTCTCAATTACTACTCCTTCTGAATGAAGTATGTTCTTACAATAAAATACAGCGATGAGTCAAAACATTATTACCAATTCCTTAATAGCTTGTTTGTCCCTCTTTGGAACCAAATACATCTCTTATTCTGCGTATTAGACATCCGACAGTTTGTTGGTAGGTTTGGGGAGGTATGTGGCATTAGATGTCTACGCAAAGGTCACCTAATTCGCGATAAGCCCAGTTTACACGACGACATTGGGTTGCGCCACTCGTTGCGGGGAATGAGTTGCCCGCTAGTGGTTTCATATATGACTGTAGACACGGCGACACCAGTATACACTTCCGTTTCGTCGTTTTGTGGGTCCCTGGCTCGTGTCTGAAGTGAAAGTTTTGACAGCTGCACATCGCACGAGTTGTGATAGAGTTAAAGCTTGTCGCGTGGAATCGCTGCATAAGAAAAAAATAAGAAACGTGTTTCGATTCGTGACTGAATGAAGAAAAGACGTCAGCTCGGTTGCTCAGCATCCTTGCTGAAATAATTTATAACGGAAGATCCAAAAAGTTCTTTTAATTATCTTAGAATGTCACCAGAACTGTTCACGTTTCTTCTAAATAGAGTTAATCATGCAATTAGGAATAAAGGTACTGTAATGAATGAAGCATTGCAGCCAGAACTGAAATTACATATCATGTTGCGCGCATTACAATCGAAAACACTCGGCATGCTATAAGACACGGTTTTTGTTGGTGATGACGTTATTTCATTAACACCAAAAATTATTAACATTAACAGTAATAATTATTAACATAAGCAACAATAATTATTCGAAGCGGGCCACATTAAGAAGATAGATCTGTACAGTGACAATATTTCAAAATTCTAACATATGTGAATGGGGAGCACTGCAGCGACGTTTTAAACAGATAAACATTGAATAAAGAATGCAGCTTCTTGAATTTGTATAGTCTTCCCTCCTGTCAACAATATTCCTTAATAAAGAGTTGGGCAACTCGAACGATGGGATTTTAGTCTTGTACACGAGACCATTTCCACAGCTAGAATTACACTTGCTTGTTTTTTTCTTAATTCAGTTGTGTATGTGCTCCTAACTCAATAAATTTTGCCCTGCAGCTCAGATATTGTCAAACCATCTATGTTATGATCGCACATGACGGTCTCAGCGGCAGCAATTTGTTGCTTATTTTTGTTCAAAATGGTTCAAATGGCTCTGAGCACTATGGGACTTAACATCTGAGGTCATCAGTCCCCTAGAACGTAGAACTACTTAAACCTAACTAACCTAAGGACATCACACACATCCATGCCCGAGGCAGGATTCTAACCTGGGACCGTAGCGGTCACGCGGTTCCAGACTGAAGCGCCTAGAACCGCTCGGTCAGTTTATTTTTGTAATCAGCATCACTGTATTCCCACAAACACCTATGCAAAGCATAGATATCCAAAAAGCGAACATTATTCTCCGTTCCCCACATCATATTTCAGTTTGTCTACACTCTACGAACACACACAATCTCATAACTCATGCAACTACTGTCGCCAAAGTTGGAACACGCCGAAAGTGTTTAGTTTCACCAACGAGTTGCGCAAACGCGCGGCGCGCATGCGCAGAGGCCGGTAGGGCAGTTCCCTGAAACCTAGTGTCGTCGTGTAAACTAGGCTTAAATAACGGGTCGCTGATATGCGTACGCGGTGATGGCGCCCGATAGCGACGCAGATGGTTTCCATAGAATTTACATCAAACGAATTTAGTCGCCGAAACATCAACGAGAGTTCACTACAATGCTTCTGAAGCCACCTTAACGCGGTTCTGGCTCCGAGACACGGACAATTACAATGCTGAAAGATGATATCGCCGTCGGGGAAGACATTAAGTACGAAGGGATGCATGTGATCCGCAGCTATCACCGTTGTCTTCGATTACTACCATAGCTCCCTTTCAAACGCAGGAGAATGTATCTCGTAGCATAATACCGCTCCCACAACCCTGCGTGCGTGGCGCAATGCACGATTCGAGCCAGCTTTCACCTCGATGACGGCGTTTGTGGACACGACCATCGATCTACTGTAGTAAAAATGTGATCCACTCAAAGAGCCCACACATTTCCATTGATCGACATTCGAATCCCAATGGTCCCGCACCCACTGAAATCGTATTGACGATGTTGTTAAAAAAAAATGGCTCTGAGCACTATGGGACTTAACTGCTGTGGTCATAAGTCCCCTAGAACTTAGAACTACTTAAACCTAACTAACCTAAGGACAGCACACAACACCCAGCCATCACGAGGCAGAGAAAATCCCTGACGCCGCCGGGAATCGAACCCGGGAACCCGGGCGTGGGAAGCGAGAACGCTACCGCACGACCACGAGATGCGGGCGACGATGTTGTTGGATGAAAGTGTGAACACGTAGGGGTGGTCTGCTACGGAGGCCTATGTTCAACAACGTGCGATGAATGGTGCGTCTCGAAACACTTGTGCATGCAGCAGCATTGTGCTCTTTCGTCAGAGATGCCACAGATCATCATTTATCCCACTTAACAGTGCAGACAAGCCTCAGAACGTCACGCTCTGTGAAGAGGCGTGGACGTCCAACCATTCAGCGCCTAGTGGTAGTTTCACTGTCCTTCTACCACTTTCCGCAGATGATCACGATAGTAGCACGTGAAGATACCCGGGTTCTCGGGTTCGATTCCCGGCGGGGAATGACTGGGTGTTGTGTGCTGTCCCTAGGTTAGTTAGGTTTAAGTAGTTCTAAGTTCTAGGGGACTGATGACCATAGATGTTAAGTCCCATAGTGCTCAGAGCCATTTGAACCATTTGAACCACGTGAACATTCCACCAGCTTCGCCGTTTTCGGGATGCTCGTTCACAGCCTCTGCGTGATAATAATCTACCCTTTGTCAAAGTCGCTTGTCTTAATGGATTTCCTCATTTGCAGCCCATATCTTCTCCAGAGTGATCCATGTCTGCTCCGCTTAAATGCTTCTGTTACCGCGTCACTTGCCCACAACGTCACCAGGCGGTGACCAACACCACGGTGGACAGTGCCCGTAATATATTGGCTTATCAGTCTATTTCAAAATACTTCTAATGAATCACTACCTAATTTCAAGTCTTTTGAGCACTGTACAAATGTGTTAAATTTAGTTAAAACGACTGCATTTTAGGTACTTTACTGTCTAGAATGACACTCGTAAAGCTGTTGAATTAGACACAGTGTTTCATCACGTATCAAATGCTCCAGTGTAAAGACGGCCTATTGCACATTCAATGTTTTACATTTAAGCTAACACAGATTATTGTATCAGCCAACTGCACTGCTTTTAATTTTTTTTATTAATCACTCGCGATGAGCCCATTTCGACATATTGCGATCATCAGGTGCTCTTACACGTAATATCGTTGCCCATATCCTGTCATTCAAGCTGTCGAGACAAAAATAGCGTACATTAAAACCGGCTGAAGTCAGATATACATTGGAGACGTACATCTAAGGAGAAACTATTAATTCTAAAAAGAAAGCAGGACATGTAAGAGCACCTGATGATTGCAATATGCCGAAATAATCTCATCGTTAGTAATTTATAAAATAAAAATCCTTTAAAGAGCAGTATCGCTGCCTGATATGCATAGCAATCATGTCATTAGAGGACATATTTTGCGCTATAGGCGCCAAAGAACAAAAGTTAACACAAATTAGTAAATTCAGTGGCCATGTCCTTTTACAGTACTAATGGAAGCTGATACATTGGCTGTAGATGATGGTGTCGAGCTGCAGGATATTGTGAACTGGTATCGTAGGCCGTTATTGTAAGTACACACTTGTATACAATATCGAGGGATTGTCTATAGACATTGTAGAGGGGCTGCCTATAGATATGTAGCTAGACAATGTATATAGAAAGTCTAGATACTTTGTCTCGTGTACACACTTGAATGCCTTGTTCCACTATATTTGTTACTGCTGACCTTGTTGTGATTGTGGCTTGTGCAGTGATAGTACTGGATACTGAAAGAAATCGAAAGAGGAGACGTCAGTCGAAAAGTGAATAGATTGTGGAGGGGCCTTATTTCGGCCGTAACTTACTTTCGACTTTGAAAATAGAAGACGGTATTTTTTCTCCAACATCAGCCACTCATAATATTTTTTGGCCAGCTCTTCGATAATCAACTTTTTCTAGTTGCTATTTTTATATTCGGAATTATTAACTCCCACAAACATGATGCTGCGTAAAGATCTTCAATGAGCTGCAGCACTTCCTCCGTTGGTCGCATCTTGATGGGTGACATTTAACAGCAAGTCAAACAAAAAGAATAAAAAACGAAGCGGCTTTTTTCCAAGGGAATAACTGGAGGCAATATCTGCCAACATATCCATGCTATGAAACATTGTGCAATATTGTCTACAGATAAGTACACACTTGTATATAAAATCGGGTGATTTGTCTGTAGCCCCCTAGAGAGACTATAAACATGTAGCTAGACAATAAAACTTCCACTGGACTCGCTTTCGGGCGGACGACGGTTCAAACCCACGTCTGGCCATCCTGATTTAGGTTTTCTGTGATTTCCCTAAACCGCTCCAGGCAAATGCCGGGATGGTTCCTTCGAAAGGGCCCGGCCGACTTCCTTCCCTGTCCTTCCCTAATCCGATGAGACTGATGACCTCGCTGTCTAGTCTCCTTCCCGAAAACAACCCAACCCAATAAAACTTCCTGGTAGATTAAAACTGTGTGCCAGACCGAGACCCGAACTCGGGACCTTTGCCTTTCGCGGGCAAGTGCTCTACCAACGAGCTACCCAAGCATGACTCACACCCCGTGTTGCAGGAGAGCTTCTGTAAAGTTTGGAAGGTAGGAGACGAGGTACTGCCAGAAGTAAAGCTGTGAGGACAGGGCGTGAGTCGTGCTTGGGTAGCTCATTGGTAGAGCACTTGCCCGCGGAAGGCAAAGGTCCCGAGCTCGAGTCTCGGTCTGGCACATAGTTTTAATCTGCCAGGAAGTTTCATAACAGCACACACTCTGCTGCTGTAATTTACTTTCAACTTGTAATCAGAAGCAGCATGTTTTTTATTTTTATTTTTATTTTTTATTTTTTTATTTATTTTTTTTTTTTTATATTCGGAATTGCTAACTTCCCACAAATATGATGCCACATGAAACTTTTCAGTCAGGTGTAACACTTTCTACATTGGTCACATCTTGATAGATGATATTTAACAATAAGAAAAAAGGTATAAAAACCGAAACAACTTTTTCTGTGACTGAAAGAGAATAAATGGAAGCCATGTCTTTCAACACATCCACACCACGAAATGTTGCGCAATATTGTCTAAGAAGTGTCTCCTCATGTCTCCCATCTCAAACGGGAGTCAAAAGTTCTACGATTTTGTTTCTAAAGCGTGTATATAGACAAGAAATGCTTATTATTTGTCTGTATACAAAATCACTTGATTATCTGTGCACAGTGTATAGATACAAAAACCGCTCGACTTTGTATATTAGTATGTACGAGGCCTTAGTCCTAGTATGCAAATTGATCACACATAGACAACCCAGCATTGGTGTTGGAGGAATAATACTGCCGTTTCATCAACAAAACCCTTACAGAACTGGACCTTCGTTCTCTAATCTCAGATTGTAATTGAACTGATCCATGGTATGTACCTGTCGATATCCAACTTTCTCTCAGCACACGAGCAAGTGAAGACGACAGTGATACATAAATAGGTAAGGTGGCTGGATAATTTTTACTACATAACATAATTTTTATATGAAGAAATCGGTTCTGCTCATCAAGCCAATGAATTTGATGCCCCACAAGCCATACTTTGCTTAGAATCACGTTATTTGCGCGGTTGGTGATAGCTAACATGAACTCAGCACTAACAAAATCCACCTAACTTGCATGTTGAAATACGAGTCACATTTCTGTAGCGCTGAAGTGTAAGCGAGGCTTCCCAGCCGACTCGGCCACGGAGACACGAAACTCAACTTATGAAAGCCATAAACCGGCGAACCTTCACCGCAGGAGATCGATTAGGGGCGCGATGCGTGGACCACACCTGGGATTTTCGGCAGAGATAACCGCACAACATTGAGTCACTGTTGGGTGAGACTTCTGACCCACACCTGTGCTGGAGTAAACATCTTAATGCGGCTGGGGATTCATTTCGATGGTCTCAAAGACGCGGAAACGTAAGAACGCAAAAGTGAGTCGGCAGCTTGACATCAACAAAATTGACATGAAACACATGAATAAGGCGTGAGACCCACACGTGCTCTGCAAAAGCCTCTTAACTTAAGAAAGCACACAAGAACGCAGTGGCAGTCCATTTTTGAGATGAAGAAAGAAGGAGTTTGAGTCATTGGTATTTTGGTAAACATTCGAAAATAACGTGACATTGACGAGGACGACGCATGATATCACGTGGACAGATCCTGTTTAGGCGGAGCTTATTGCTAAATGAAAGATTGGCGAACGCAGATCGCAGAGGGGGAAACTAACATACACCCCAGTTATTTTGAAACCTCATTGGACAATGAAACGATTAAAGTTGCAGGAAAAGCACTCAGTGTCCGACACTAATTGTGGTAGGATGTGAACCCACAATGTGGTGGGGAAAGGCTGCAACAATACAACAATACAGACAATAATGGGTGAGAAATTCAGGACACACTCTTCCTGGGAGGGCCGTGTACTGGACGGAGAGCATCCCGCTCCTTCCTGGCTCTGGGAGAGATATTTTGTTGTGAAGACCAGTGTGTGTTGACATGGCTCTGATATCTTGTAATATCTCCGGATTGGAGATTACGAGCTGTGCTTGTTAAGTTCTGTGGAGCAGGGGAGGGCAACAGTGTACACGTCACTTAGACTTAGCGAGTAGACACAGTCAGTAGATTTTCCCAGGGATAAACACATGTTTATAGACCCGTGGTCTAGGGGTAGCGTCTTCGATTCGAAATCAAAACATCTTCGGTCCCGGGTTCGATCCCCGCCACTGCCTAAATTTTGATAAACAATCAGCACTGGCGGCCGAAGGCTCCCAGCATAAGAAGTCAGCCTCATTCTGCCAACGGCCTTGTCAAAGAGGGCGGAGGAGCGGATAGAGGTTCAGGGCACTCTCTTGTCCTAGCGGTGGGAAATTGCCCCTAAAGGCGGAAGAATCAGCAATGATCAACGACATGAGGATGCAGAAGGCAATGGAAACCACTGCATTAAAGACACGTAACGTGTATCCACAGGACATGTGACCTGTAATTGAAGAAGTGTCATGATGATCTCTCCATTGGCAAAAGATTCCGGAATAGTCCCCCATTCGGATCTCCGGGAGGGGACTGCCAAGGGGGAGGTTACCATGAGAAAAAGATTGAATAATCAACGAAAGGATAACGTTCTACGAGTCGGAGCGTGGAATGTCAGAAGCTTGAACGTGGTAGGGAAACTAGAAAATCCGAAAAGGGAAATGCAAAGGCTCAATCTGGATATAGTAGGGGTCAGTGAAGTGAAGTGCAAAGAAGACAAGGATTTCTGATCAGATGAGTATCGGGTAATATCAACAGCAGCAGAAAATGGTATAACAGGTGTAGGATTCGTTATGAATAGGAAGGTAGGGCAGAGGGTGTGTTACTGTGAACAGTTCAGTGACCGGGTTGTTCTAATCAGAATCGACAGCAGACCAACACCGACAACGATAGTTCAGGTATACATGCCGACGTCGCAAGCTGAAGATGAACAGATAGAGAAAGTGTGTGAGGATATTGAAAGGGTAATGCAGTATGTAAAAGGGGACGAAAATCTAATAGTCATGGGCGACTGGAATGCAGTTGTAGGGGAAGGAGTAGAAGAAAAGGTTACAGGAGAATATAGGCTTGGGACAAGGAATGAAAGAGGAGAAAGACTAATTGAGTTCTGTAACAAGTTTCAGCTAGTAATAGCGAATACCCTGTTCAAGAATCACAAGAGGAGGAGGTATACTTGGAAAAGGCCGGGAGATACGGGAAGATTTCAATTAGATTACATCATGGTCAGACAGAGATTCCGAAATCAGATACTGGATTGTAAGGCGTACCCACGAGCAGATATAGACTCAGATCACAATGTAGTAGTGATGTTGAGTAGGCTGAAGTTCAAGACATTAGTCAGGAAGAATCAATACGTAAAGAAGTGGGATACGGAAGTACTAAGGAATGACGAGATACGTTTGAAGTTCTTTAACGCTATAGATACAGCAATAAGGAGTAGCGCAGTAGGCAGTACAGTTGAAGAGGAATGGACATCTCTAAAAAGGGCCATCACAGAAGTTGGGAAGGAAAACATAGGTACAAAGAAGGTAGCTGCGAAGAAACCATGGGTAACAGAAGAAATACTTCAGTTGATTGATGAAAGGAGGAAGTACAAACATGTTCCGGGAAAATCAGGAATACAGAAATACAAGTCGCTGAGGAATGAAATAAATAGGAAGTGCAGGGAAGCTAAGACGAAATGGCTGCAGGAAAAATGTGAAGACATCGAAAAAGATATGATTGTCGGAAAGACAGACTCAGCATACAGGGAAGTCAAAACAACCTTTGGTGACATTAAAAGCAACGGTGGTAACATTAAGAGTGCAACGGGAATTCCACTGTTAAATGCAGAGGAGAGAGCAGATAGGTGGAAAGAATACATTGAAAGCCTCTAGGAGGGTGAAGATTTGTCTGATGTGATGGAAGAAGAAACAGGAGTCGATTTAGAAGAGATAGGGGATCCAGTATTAGAATCGGAATTTAAAAGAGCTTTGGAGGACTTACGGCCAAATAAGGCAGAAGGGATAGATAACATTCCATCAGAATTTCCAAAAATCATTGGGGGAAGTGGCAACAAAACGACTATTCACGTTGGTGTGTAGAATATAAGAGTCTGGTGACATACCATCTGACTTTCGGAAAAGCATCATCCACACAATTCCGAAGACGGCAAGAGCTGACAAGTGCGAGAATTATCGCACAATCAGCTTAACAGCTCATGCATCGAAGCTGCTTACAAGAATAATATACAGAAGACTGGAAAAGAAAATTGAGAATGCGCTAGGTGACGGTCAGTTTGGCTTTAGGAAAAGTAAAGGGACGAGAGAGGCAATTCTGACGTTACGGCTAATAATGGAAGCAAGGCTAAAGAAAAATCAAGACACTTTCATAGGATTTGTCGACCTGGAAAAAGCGTTCGACAATATAAAATGGTGCAAGCTGTTCGAGATTCTGAAAAAGTAGGGGTAAGCTATAGGGAGAGACGGGTCATATACAATATGTACAACAACCAAGATGGAATAATAAGAGTGGACGATCAAGAACGAAGTGCTCGTATTAAGAAGGGTGTAAGACAAGGCTGTAGCCTTTCGCCCCTACTCTTCAATTTGTACATCGAGGAAGCAATGATGGAAATAAAAGAAAGGTTCAGGAGTGGAATTAAAATACAAGGTGAAAGGATATCAATGATACGATTCGCTGATGACATTGCTATCCTGAGTGAAAGTGAAGAAGAATTAAATGATCTACTGAACGGAATAAACAGTCTAATGAGTACACAGTATGGTTTGAGAGTAAATCGGAGAAAGACGAAGGTAATGAGAAGTAGTAGAAATGAGAACAGCGAGAAACTTAACATCAGGATTGATGGTCTCGAAGTCAATGAAGTTAAGGAATTCTGCTACCTAGGCAGTAAAATAACCAATGACGGATGGAGCAAGGAGGACATCAAAAGCAGACTCGCTATGGAAAAACAGGCATTTCTGGGCAAGAGAAGTCTACTAATATCAAATACCGGCCTTAATTTGAGGAAGAAATTTCTGAGGATGTACGTCTGGAGTACAGCATTGTATGGTAGTGAAACATGGACTGTGGGAAAACCGGAACAGAAGAGAATCGAAGCAGTTGAGATGTGGTGCTATAGATGAATGTTGAAAATTAGGTGGACTGATAAGGTAGGAAACGAGGAGGTTCTATGCAGAATCGGAGAGGAAAGGAATATGTGGAAAACACTGGTATGGAGAAGGGACAGGATGATAGGACATCTGCTAAGACATGAGGGAATGACTTCCATGGTACTAGAGGGAGCTGTAAAGGGCAAAAACTGTAGAGGAAGACAGGGATTGGAATACGTCAAGCAAATAATTGAGGACGTAGGTTGCAAGTGCTACTCTGAGATGAAGAGGTTAGCACAGGAAAGGAATTCGTGGCGGGCCGCATCAAACCAGTCAGTAGACTGATGACAAAAAAAAAAAACATAGTTCTTCATCTCACAACAACTTGTGGCAGTTTACGACTGTATATCAAGTCAAGGCCAGAGTGCCGGCCGCGATGGCCGAGCGGTTCTAGGCGCTTCAATCCGGAACCGCGCGACTGCTATGGTCGCAGGTTCGAATCCTGCTCCGGACATGGATGTGTGTGATGTCCTTAGGTTAGTTCGGTTTAAGTAGTTCTACATCTACATTTATATTCCGCAAGCCACCCAACGGTGTGTGGCGGAGGGAACTTTACGTGCCACTGTCATTACCTCCCTTTTCTGTTCCAGTGGCGTATGGTTCGCGGGAAGAACGACTGTCTGAAAGCCTACGTGCGCGCTCGAATCTCTCTAATTTTACATTCACGATCTCCTCGGGAGGTATAAGTAGGGGGATGCAATATATTCGATACCTCATCCAGAAAGCACCCTCTCGAAACCTGGCGAGCAAGCTGCACCGCGATGCAGAGCGCCTCTCTTGCAGAGTCTGCCACTTGAGTTTATTAAACATCTCCGTAACGCTATCACCCTTACCAAATAACCCTGTGACGAAACGCGCCGCTCTTCTTTCGATCTTCTCTATCTCCTCCGTCAACCCGATCTGGTACGGATCCCACACTGATGAGTAATACTCAAGTATAGGTCGAACGAGTGTTTTGTAAGCCACCTTCTTTGTTGATGGACTACATTTTCTAAGGACTCTCTCAATGAATCTCAACCTGGTACCCGCCTTAGCAACAATTAATTTTATATGATCATCCCACTTCAAATCGTTCCGCACGCATACTCCCAGATATTTTACGGAAGTAACTACTACCAGTGTTTGTTCCGCTATCATATAATCATACAATAAAGGATCCTTCTTTCTATGTATTCACAATACATTACATTTGTCTATGTTAAGGGTCAGTTGCCACTCCCTGCACCAACTGCCTATCCGCTGCAGATCTTCCTGCATTTCGCTACAATTTTCTAATGCTGCAACTTCTCTGTATACTACGGCATCATCCGCGAAAAGCCGCATGGAACTTCCGACACTATCTACTAGGTCATTTATATATATTGTGAAAAACAATGGTCCCATAACACTCCCCTGTGGCACGCCAGAGGTTACTTTAACGTCTGTAGACGTCTCTCCATTGATAACAACATGCTGTGCTCTTCAATCCAGCCACACAGCTGGTCTGATATTCCGTAGGCTCTTACTTTGTTCATCAGGCGACAGTGCGGAACTGTATAGAACGCCTTCCGGAAGTCAAGGAAAATGGCATCTAACTGGGAGCCTGTATCTAATATTTTCTGGGTCTCATGAACAAATAAAGCGTGTTGGGTCTCACACGATCGCTGTTTCCGGAATCCATGTTGATTCCTACAGAGTAGATTCTGGATTTCCAAAAACGACATGATACGCGAGCAAAAAACATGTTCAAAAATTCTACAACAGATCGACGTCAGAGATATAGGTCTATAGTTTTGCGATCGATGACCTCAGATGCTAAGTTCCATAGTGCTCAGAGCCATTTGAACCATTTGAACCAAGGCCAGAGTACAATTGTCAAGCCTATGGATCACAAGGCATCGACGCAGCCGCTTCCGAAACACACACCACGGCCGATCGCGGCCGCCTTTATAGCCACAGTCTGCACAAGGGAAATACCGCGTTCCTGAGACGCCGAGTGTGGGAGTCACTAGAGGGTGTTCAGATCTGCTTTAGGTTGGAGTTGATTTGCATAGTTTTCCTCACTCCCTCTTGTCCATGTCAGCCACGTATTGCGCGTGTGTTCATGGGGCTTAAATTCGAGGGAGGCATTCAGCAGATAGGCGACATGGTCCAGTTAAAAAAAAAAGTTCAAATGTGTGTGAAATCTTATGGGACTTAACTGCTAAGGTCATCAGTCCCTAAGCTTACAAACTACTTAACCTAAATTATCCTAAGAACAAACACACACACTCCTGCCCGAGGGAGGACTCGAACCTCCGCCGAGACCAGCTGCACAGTGGTCCAGTTACAATAGAGTAGTCAGTGCGCAGTCAGTTGTGTGATTTTTTAACACTGCCAGTATATTTTCTGGGTGAAATTTGTGTGTTCAGTGTGCTGAAGTTACGTTGGTATTTGGTTTCCTCTCGAGATTACGCTAGTGTAAGGATTGTTTTGGTAACTTTTCACGTGTTAACCTTGCTTGAAATTAGGTTCATTAAGATTTTCTTTCTAAATACATAGGATTTTCCTTCATCGTCAAATATTCAACCTGAACCCACTGTGTATGATGATTATTATAATAAAAATATATAGTATAGGTAATGGTTCGTTTGTTTGATCTAAAGTAGAGGTTACCCCTTCCTCATTGACTTATTGTAGGTCACGTATAACGGCTATTATTCTGACGTCTAAACGTCACTGTGACTCCTTAGCTGACTGGGTCCGGGTTCACAGGCACTTTAAACTTATCAGAGCTATCCGTGCATGGTATGTGGTAAGGACCGGGCGAGTGCATCAGAAACGAGTTGCTCATCTCCTACTAATTCTTTGCAAACTTTAGGCAATTTTTACTATAATCATAAATACAGGGTGATCCAGGAGGAATGGCCAATATTTAGGGATGTGACAGGAACGCTTGTCTGAAGCAAAAAACTTCATACGGACATATGCCCTGTTGTGTATGGTTTCCGAGATACAACACATTTAACTTAAATTTGTTTTGAGGCTACTGGCGCACTTGTACGTGCCATACCTACCCAATATCTTTTATGTTAGCCCAACCTATCCTGTAGCATTCAACCTCTTTCCGTTTGTTAAACGCCTTGAGGACGTTCCTTTGGCCACGTGGACTACACTGTACTTCCAGCATGACGGAGGCCTCTACGTGTTACTAGAAGTGTGAGGGAACATCTACGTTGCATTTATCCCAAACGCTGAATTGTTCGTGGTAATACAACTAACTGGCCATCAGGATCGACAGACCTTACACCATTAAATTTTTGTTTGTGGAGTTAGATGAAGTCTGAGGTGTACAAACGATAAAGGTGAATATTCGAAACAAATTGCTGGGCCCCATTACGGATGCTGCTCCCCAGACTGGGAAACGTGTCAGGCACTCAGACAAGCAACACAACGTGTTCTCACAAGAGCACATAACTGCATTGAAGTTGACGGTGGGGTATTCGAACATTTACTGTGAAACTGTAAAACAGTAGTAGTGCGACATGTACGATAATGCTTAGGGGTGAATGTGTTAACAATACGTATTTTTCAGTTGATACTTCTATAAACGTATGTTGTAATGTTTACAAGTGTTGTACATGTCTGCACGCGTAAACCTGGCAGTATATTGAATAATACAGAAAATAAATAACATATACATAAAATATCTTCTGTCTTGGAATCCATTCGAAATAGTGCATTTGCCCACATGAAGCATTTTTTGCTTCAAATGATTGTTCTTGTCATATCCCTCAATACTGACCGTTCGGCCTGGGACACTCCATATTTTTAAAGACAATAGAAACCATATCCATATCAAAAAGTGATAAAGATAATCAGATTTCGTTTATATATGAAGTTGTTTTGCCGTACAAACTTTACATATTATGATACACAGAACGATGGAAAAAGAAATTGAGGATCTGTTAGATGACAGTCAGTTTCGCTTTTGCAAAGGTAAAGGACCAGAGAGATAGTTCTCACGTTCCAGTTGATAATGGAAGCAAAACTGAAGAAAAATCAAGACACGTTCATCGGATTTGTCGGCCTAGGAAAAGCGTTCGCCAATGCAAAATAGTGCAAGATGTTCGAAATTCTGAGAACAATAGGGGTAAGCTATAGGGAAAGGAGGGCACCGTACAATATGCATAACAACCAAGAGGGTACACTAAGGCTGGAAGACCAAGAATGAAGTGCTCGGATTGAAAAGAGTATTAGACAGTGATTTAGTCTTTCGCCCTTACTGTTCAGTCCATACATCGGAGAAGCATAGAGGAAAATAAAAGAAAGGTTCAAGAGTTGGTTTAAAATTCAGGGTGAAAGGATATCAATGCTAAGATTCTCTGATGGCAGTACTATTGTCAGTCGATCTGAAGAATTTCAGAATCTGTTGGATGAAATTAACAGTCTAACGAGTGTAAAAGATGGATTGAGACTAAATTTAAGAAAGACGAAAGTAATGAGAAGTAACAGAAATGAGAATAGCAAGAAACTTAACATCAGTATTGGGAACCACTAAGTAAACGAAGTTAAGGAATTCTGCTACCTAGGCAGCATAATAACCTACGACGGACGGAACAAGGAGGACATAAAAAGAGAAGTAGCACTGGCGAAAGAGACAGTCCTGGCCAACAGAAGTCAGCTAGTATTAAACATAGGTCTTAACGTAAGGAAGACATTTCTGAGAATTGATGTTTGGAGCACATCATTGTGTGCTAGTGAGACATGGACTGTGGAAAATCTAGAACAGAAGAGACTCGAAGCATTTCAGATGTGGTGTTACAGAAGAATGTTGAAAATTATGTGGCCTGATAAGGTAAGGAATGAGGAGGTTCTCCCCAGAATGGGAGAAGAAAACACTGACAAGAAGAAGAGTCGGGATGATAGGACATCAGTTAAGGCATCAGGGGATAACTCCGTGGTAATAAAGGGAGCTGTGGAGGGCAAAAACTATATAGGAAGACAGAGATTGGAATACGTCCAGCAAATAATTGAGGACGTAAGTTGCAACTGCTACTCTGAGGTAAAGAGGTTCGCACAGAGGAGGAATTCGTGGCGGGCAGCGTCAAAACAGTCAGAACACTGACGACGCGGAAAAAGTCTCCCTTTATCCCGAATTTCCGTCATTAACATATTTTATTTTTTGACTAGTTATACCCAGTCACGCTTTTCTGTCTCTCTCTCTCTGCTTGAACGGAAAAGAAAAAAAAAGGTTCAAATGGCACTGAGGACTATGGGACTTAACATCATAGGTCATCAGTCCCCTAGAACTTAGAACTACTTAAACCTAACTAACCTAAGGACATCACACACATCCATGCCCGAGGCAGGATTCGAACCTGTGACCGTAGCAGTCCCGCGGTTCCCGACTGAAGACCCTAGAACCGCACGGCCACCGCGGCCGGCGGAAAAGAAAGAGAACACGCGTTGCTAACATGGATGGGAATTGAATATATATCCTAATCTCCTTCTCTCTCCTGTCTCTGTCCATCTCCCTCTCCTACTCTCCCCAACTATCTTCTCCTCCCGCTCCCTCTGTCTCTCCTCTGTCCATCTCCTCTTGCCCCCTCTGACTGACATTGAGTCATGTTTATTGTTATTGGAAAATCAGATTTTCTGGTAGTATGCCAACCTTAAACCAACAAGCCATAAATACAACATCCCAGTTTTCTAACAACTTTTCACTATTGTATATTTTATATATCTGTTTATATGCTGAAAAGTACACTGAAGAGCCAAAGAAACTGGTACATCTGCGTAATATCGTGTAGGGCGCCCGCAAGCACGCAAGTGCCGCAACACAACGTGGCGTGGACTCGACTAATGTCTGAAGTAGTGCTGGAGGCAACTGACACCATGAACCTTGCATGGTTGTCCATAAAGCCGTAAGATTAGGAGGGGGTGGAGATCTCTTCTGAACAGAACGTTGCAAGGCATCCGAAATATGCTCAATAATGCTCATGCCTGGAGAGCCTGGCAGCCATCGAAAGTGTTTAACCTCAGAAGAGTGTTTCTGGAGCCACTCTGTAGCAATTCTGGACGTGTGGGGTGTCGCATTGTCCTGTTGGAATCGCCCACGTCCGTCAGAACGCACAATGGTCGTGGATGGATGTAGGTGATCAGACAGGATGCTCACGTACGTATACCCTGTCAGACTCGTATCTAGACGTATCAGGGGTCCAATATCACTCCAACTGCACACGCCCCACAACATTACAGTCTCTCCACCGCCTTGAACAGTCCCCTGACATGCAGGGTCCGTGGATTCATGAGGTTGTCTCCATACCCGTACATGTCCGTCCAGTCGATACAATTCGAAGTGAGACTCGTCCGACCAGACAACATGGTTCCAGTCATCAACAGTCCAATTTCGGCGTTGACTGGCCCAGGCGAGGTGTAAATCTTTGTGTCATGCAGTCATCAAGGGTACACGGGCGGACCTCCGGCTCCGAAACCCATGTCGATGATGTTTTGTTGAATGGTTTGCACGCTGACACTTTTTGATGGTCCAGCACTGAAATCTGCAGCAATTTGCGGGAGGGTTGCTCTTCTGTCACGTGGAACGATTCGCTTCAGTTGTCGTTGCAGAATGTTTTTCCAGCCGCAGCGATGTCGGAGATTTGATGTTTTA
This sequence comes from Schistocerca serialis cubense, assembly GCF_023864345.2. NCBI lineage: Eukaryota > Metazoa > Arthropoda > Insecta > Orthoptera > Acrididae > Schistocerca > Schistocerca serialis. The sequence continues at coordinate 95,584,271 of NC_064643.1, forward strand.
CCGCATTGCTGATATTCACAATACACTCATGAAATGTTCATACGGGAAAGTCCCCACTTCATCACTACCTCGGAAATGCTGTGTCCCATCGCTCGTGCGCCGTCTATAAAATCATGTTCAAACTCACTTAACTCTTGATAACCTGCCATTCTAGCAGCAGTAACCGATCTAACAACTGAGCCAGACACTTGTCCCATATAGGCGTTGCCGATCGCAGCGCAGTATTCTGGCTGTTTACATATCTCTGGATTTGAATACGCTTACCTATGTCAGTTTCTTTGGCACTTCAGTGTATATACGAGTAATATACATGTGGCTAAACGTTGACTACTGTAACGTGTAAAAATTTGCAGTAAATCGGAAAGATACATTTTGAAATTTTGGTAACGATGTTTTCGTTTATGCAAGGTGTTTTACAAATCATGTTACGTACTTATAGATGTTGCAGAGGCGGCTTAGTAGATCAAGTTTTACATAGTAACCCATGTCTGGAAACGTCATCCTACGACACTACTGAGCGTAAAAATTCCGTGATGATGTTACAGACTTTCTAGGATGATGGAGAAGGAAAAATGTATCCATTTGAGGTAAGGATCCCAGTACCGGAAACGAAAGAGTCGGAAGTTATAAGTGGAACCACTTTGATACCTCTGACAGTGGAATACATACACTGCTACAGTTGTTGCTAACGTTGTGGGGTCGGCCACTTTCAGAGGTGGTATTGTGGAGTCACCGCCAGACACCACACTTGCTAGGTGGTAGCTTTAAATCGGCCGCGGTCCATTTAGTACATGTCGGACCCGCGTGTCGCCACTGTGTGATCGCAGACCGAGCGCCACCACAAGGCAGGTCTCGAGATACGGAATAGCACTCGCCCCAGTTGTACGACGACTTTGCTAGCGACTACACTGACGAAGCCTTTCTCTCATTTGCCGAGAGACAGTTAGAATAGCCTTCAGCTAAGTCAATGGCTACGACCTAGCAAGGCGTCATTAACCATTTTAAGATAGAGTCTCACTTGTATCATCAAGGAATGCTGTATACAAATGATGGATTAAAAGTTAAGTATTATAGCAGCTACGTACTTTTCTTGCTACCATTCATTACGTATCCTGTTTCAGACCTCTCTCTAGCCTACGTGAGATTAACGCGTGCCTTTCGGCTACTTCAGTGTGGCGTAGCTGTCTTGTTACGCCACAACAGGTATTATGGACCAAAACAAGAAAAAATGTTTAGTCAACATGGGCTCTGAAATGTATACCTTAAGAGCTATGGGCACTTGTACAAGTATGTAAAAAATGGCTCTGAGCACTATGGGACTTAACATCTCAGGTCATCAGTCCCCTAGAACTTAGAACTACTTAAACCTAACTAACCTATAGACAACACACATCCATGCCCGAGGCAGGATTCGAACCTGCGACCATAGCAGTCCCGCGGTTCCGGACTGCAGCGCCTAGAACAGCACGACCACCGCGGCCGGCGTATGTAAAACTTGATCTACTAGGTCCCCCCTACTACCTCGCGTAACGTGAATTGAGAAACGCCGTGTGTATTAAATATATATATTTACATATTATTTGTATCAAAAATACACGTATATTAAAGAATTTGGTACGAAAAGCACGCTCGTATTAGAATTCAATGCTGTGTCCACATTTCAAAGCAATCGGTCAAGAACTTTCGGAGATACACGATTTTGAAAAAACGAACATAACATTTTAATTTATATAGACTGGTTTAACCTGGCGAGATTACGGTCATCTGGCACTCTCTTATATCTAACCAGGCGTTTTGCATATTTTATATTATATTCATTACGATGAGGACGTTGCATTTTACATCTAATATACAACATTATATGTACTAGTTATTATAGTTATGCTGTATTAAAACATGGTTTACATTCGCCCATGAGAAGAACAAAACAAATTACACGCAGGTAGATTTAGCAGCAATGGACATGGCAGAAGGGATGGAAGAGACAGAGACGGTGGAATATAATAAAGCACAGTTAAGGTAGATAAGGAAAAAGAAAGTGACGTAGCTGAATGAGAAGTGGAAAGAGAAAGAAGACTAACTGGGAGTAGATGGTAATGTTTGCTTTACTGCCTGACAGGGAAAGTGGCCGTTTATATTAATTTTTGCTAAGACATTATGAGGTGGACAAAAGGAAACGCTTCATGTATCCTTAAAACTGAATTGTGTGCAGAATGCAGGGGAACTTGTTCCAGAGAGGGACCGCAGCGGCAGAGAAGGAATTTGCGAATGTGACACCTTGTGTTTCGAGATGACAGATGCTTAATCTCTTATGCGCACTGAGAAGCCGTCGAAGAAGAAACAGAGCACGGTAGCCACGTAACTTGTCCGGCTACAGCGAACATAACTGAGCATATGAAGCAATGTCATGATCAAACGGACGATTGTTGCAGCTGTACCACACACAATCGTTCATGGTTAGTTCTAACCGTCTAGTGTACTCACAACACGTGTCGTGCTGGATCACATGACACTAGTGGAGATTCGGTAGAACGATTGGTTGCACAAGTTTACGTTTCGCAACGTGTGCAAATATCTTCGGAGACTTTTTGACGACACTGAGACAAGGTGAAGTCTTCCTGAATGTGGTGACAATATTTTTGCCCAGGTGAGATGGTGTGGTTCATGGTGTGGATTCCTGTAGCCATGTCCTAGTTCATGAACCACGGGCAACGTATGAGTGGCCAAGTAAGTGGTCGTGACAGTCGGGATACCAGTTACTTTGGAAAAAGGCTGGGCATCTCGGACATATTCTGAGTCGTGGTCACCTTTGTGCTCATACGGCAAAAACTACCAAATCCACCGGTTAGTCCCTCAACCGTTAGGGGTAAAACTCTATGGGACTCGGGGCAAGTAAGGCTAGCAACCTGCTTCCCTGGTACTTTAAATATGATGCTGGCAACAATCAGAGCAAAATGCCTCGGACCTTTGGAGGTGACGGAGTCCCACCTCTAACTGACAAACCAGGGACTCCTAACATACGACTTGGCAAACAAATGGTAGTGAGATGGGGAGCTATTAATATCAATGGGGGCTACTCTGGGAAGAAGGTAGAGCTGGCTGAGGCTGCAAGTAAGATGGGGCTGGACGTTTTAGCTGTTAATGACAATCGGGTAAGGGGTGAGAAAGAAGAGCAAGTGGGAGAATACAAGGTCTACCTGTCAGGAGTCAAAGCAGGAATAGCACAATGGGGTGTAGGGCTTCACATCAGGAAAGAAATGGAACCCAGCGTAGTTGCAATAAGATATGTAAACGAACGACTGACGTGGATAGATTTTGACAGAGTTTAGCAAGAAATTTAGGATTGTGTCAGTATATTCGCATTGTGAAGGGACAGATCAAGATAAGATGGATAGCTTTTATGAGGCACTCAGTGATGTAGTTGTTAGAGTAAAGGACAAGGACAGTGTTCTGCTCATGGGTGATTTTAATGCCAGGATTGGAAATCGAACAGAAGGGTATGAAAAGGTTATGGGTAAATTTGGAGAGGATATGGGGGCCAACAGGAACGGGAAACAACTCTTGGATTTCTGTGCCAGTATGGGCTTAGTAATCATAAACTCCTTTTTTAAACATAAGAACATTCACCGGTATACTTGGGAAGGCAGGGGAACCAGATCTGTCATTGACTATATAATAACAGATCAGGAATTCAGTAAGGCTGTGAGGGACACACGTGTATTCAGGGGATTCTTTGATGACACTGATCATTATTTAATCTGCAGTGAAATTGTTATTGTGAGGCCGAAAGTGCAGGATGTCAGGTCCATATGTAGGTGGATAATGAATGTAGTCAATTACAGTCACTGGAAAAGGAATGGACAAGGTACAGGGACACAGTACTGGAAGTGGCTAAAGAATGTCTTGGAACAGTAGTGTGAAAAGGTAGGATGAAGCAAACAGCTTCGTAGAATGACATAGTCAAGGCAGCCTGTAAAAGAAAAATGAAGGCGTATCAAAAATGGCTACATACTAGAACTCAGGTAGACAGAAAAATTTATTTTGAAGAAAGAAACAAAGCCAAACAGATAATTGCAGCCTCCAAGAAGAAATCTTGGGAAGACTTTGGAAACAGGTTGGAGACTTTGGGTCAAGCTGCTGGAAAACCATTCTGGAGTGTAATTAGCAGTCTTCGAAAGGGAGGTAAGAAGGAAATGACAAGTATTCTGGACATGTCAGGAAAACTGCTGGTGAATCCTGTGGATTCCTTGGGCAGATGGAGGGAAATTTTGAAGAGTTGCTCAATGTGGGTGAAAATACGATCAGTAATGTTTTAGATTTCGAGGTACAATGGGATAGGAATGACGACGGAAATAGGATCACATTTGAGGAAGTGGAGAAAATGGTCAATAGATTGCAGTGCAATAAAGCAGCTGAGGTGGATGAAATCAAGTCGGAACTCATCAAATACAGTGGAATGTCAGATCTTAAATGGCTACACAGGATAATTGAAATGGCCTGGGAGTCGGGACAGGTTCCATCAGACTGGACAAAAGCAGTAATCACACCAATCTTTAAACATGGAAACAGAAAAGATTGTAACAACTACAGAGGTATCTCTTTAATCAGCGTTTTGGGTAAAATCTTCTCAGGTATTGTTGAAAGGAAAGTGCGAGTATTAGTTGAGGACAAATTGGATGAAAATCAGTGTGGGTTTAGGCCTCTTAGAGGTTGTCAGGACCAGATCTTTAGCTTACGGCAAATAATGGAGAAGTGTTATGAGTGGAACAGGGAATTGTATCTATGCTATATAGATCTAGAAAAGGCATATGACCGGGTTCCTAGGAGGAAGTTATTGTCTGTTCTACGAGATTATGGAATAGGAGGCAAACTTTTGCAAGCAATTAAAGGTCTTTACATGGATAGTCAGGCAGCAGTTAGAGTTGTCGGTAAATTGAGTTCATGGTTCAGAGTAGTTTCAGGGGTAAGACAAGGCTGCAACCTGTCTTCACTGTTGTTCATATTATTTATGGATCATATGTTGAAAACAATAGACTGGCTGGGTGAGATTAAGATATGTGAACACAAAATAAGCAGTCTCACATATGCGGATGACTTAGTTGTGATGGCAGATTCGATTGAAAGTTTGCAAAGTAATATTTCAGAGCTAGATCAGAAATATAAAGACTATGGTATGAAGATTAGCATCTCCAAAACGAAAGTAATGTCAGTGGGAAAGAGATATAAACGGATTGAGTGCCAAATAGGAGGAACAAAGTTAGAACAGGTGGACGGTTTTAAGTACTTAGGATGCATATTCTCACAGGATGGCAACATAGTGAAAGAACTGGAAGCGAGGTGTAGCAAAGCTAATGCAGTGAGCGCTCAGCTACGATCTACTCTGTTCTGCAAGAAGGAAGTCAGTACCAAGACTAAGTTATCTGTGCACCGTTCAATCTTTCGACCAACTTTGTTGTATGGGAGCGAAAGCTGAGTGGATTCAGGTTGCCTTACAACAAGGTTGAGGTTACGGATATGAAAGTAGCTAGGATGATTGCAGGTACGAGTAGATGGGAACAATGGCAGGAGGGTGTCCACAATGAGGAAATCAGAGATAAACTGGGAATGAACTCTATAGATGTAGCAGTCAGGGCGAACAGGCTTAGATGGTGGGGTCATGTTACACGCATGGGAGAAGCAAGGTTACCCAAGAGACTCATGGGTTCAGCAGTAGAGGGTAGGAGGAGTCGGGGCAGACCAAGGAGAAGGTACCTGGATTCGGTTAAGAATGATTTTGAAGTAATAGGCTTAACATCAGAAGAGGCACCAATGTTAACACTGAATAGGGGATCATGGAGGAATTTTATAAGAGGGACTATGCTCCAGACTGAACGCTGAAAGGCATAATCAGTCTTAAATGATGATGATGATGATGATGATGATGATGATGATGATGAGGTGAGATGGTCACTGAAAGGTTCATCCAAATTACTTACTGTTATTTCATATGGTATTGGAGTATCGCCGAGAAAAATAGCAGACGGCTCTCTGCAGAATTCAGAACTTGTAAATTGTGATGGGATAGTTAAAAAATGCGCCTCCACCCCCATGAACCATGGACCTTGCCGTTGGTGGGGAGGCAGATGGAAGTTATGAGAGTCAAGGGGTATGAAAGGGAAGCAGTGGTTGGGAAGGGATTGAGACAGCGCTGTAGCTTATAACCGATGTTATTCAGTCAATATATTGAGCAACCAATAAAGGAAAAAAAAGAAAAAAATTGGAGCAGGAATTAAAATACATGGAGAGGAAATAAAAGCTTTGAGGTTTGCCGATGACACTGTAATTCTGTCAGAGACATCAAAGGACATGGAAGAGCAGTTGAACGGAATGGACAGAGTCTTCAAAGGAGGATATAAAATGAACACCAACAGAGGGAAAACGAGGATAATGGAATGTAGTCTAATTAAATCAGGTGACGCTGAGGAAGATAGATTAGAAAATGGGACACTTAAAGTAGTAGATGAGTTTTGCTATTTAGGGGGCAAAATAACTAATGATGGTCGAAGTAGAGAGGATATAAAATGTAGACTGGCAATGGCAAGGAAAGCGTTTCTGAAGAAGAGAAACTTGTTAACATCGAGTATAGATTTAAGTGTGAGGAAGTCTTTTCTTAAAGAATTTGTGTGGAGTGTAGCCACGTATGGATGTAAAACATTGGCGATGAGTAGTTTAGACAAGAAGACAACAGAAGCTTTCGAAATGTGGTGCTACAAAAGAATGCTGAAGATTAGATGGGTAGATCACGTAACTAATGAGGAGGTACTGAACAGAATTGGAGAGAAGAGGAATTTGTGGCTCAACTTGACTGATCGGTTGGTAGGACATGTTCTGAGGCATCAAGCGATCACCAAGTTAGTAATGGAGGGCAGCACGGAGGCTAAAAATCGTAGAGATGAATAAGCAGATTCAGAAGGATGTATGGTGCAGATGAAGAAGCTTACACAGGATAGAATAGCATGGAGAGCTGCATCAAGCCAGTCTCTTGACTGAAGACCACAACAACAACAGTTAAAAATTACTTTGAACTTTTTCGCGACAGTTCAAACATGTTTCATAAAACAAAATTCGCACATTAATTGATAATACTTCAGCTCGATGCGTCACGTGTGTGAGGCATTCTGCTGCCTGCATCTAAAACTATGTACAGTGACTATACGAGGACACAGACAATGCGGCGTTAGTCGGCAGCTGAGGTTAAGCGGCGTCTGTATTTACATGAGGCCGCCGTTTCGGTGCAGGGTGGAGTTCGAGCGGAAGGCTAGAGAGGGCTATATAAGAGGGGGAAGCGAGTGCGTCCAACAAGTGTCTTCTCGACTCTCTGAGATGAAGGTAAGTCAGCGCTGCAGCTGCAACACGGCTCTCAAAGCGTACCGCGGCAAGATATTGAGTCCGCGTTCAGTAACGTGCAATTGTGACCAAATCACTTCTGTAGAAAACTCAAAAGCCCAGTGAAACCCGTCTTCCGTTTAACAATTGCAAAGTACGGGGCTATGGGTCAGTACGTCTGGGAAACTAGGATAGAGAATAACCTTATTTCCACACAAAAAGTCACCATTTAAGTCAACGTAATCAGTGGAGAAACAATACTGCTTGTTCATGCAATGTAGGCTTTGACGGCCGGTGTTGTCTTCGGTTGAAACTTCCGGGCTGAGATGCTGTAGTCCATGTACAAAATTTCCACCTAACGTTTAGTCTCCATCTGTGGGAGACATCTTCTGAGGTCGGCCAGCTACGGCCTCTCATCCCAGAGCTTTCAACTGAAGAATACTGCTCGAAGAAAATTTCTTCCATCCAAGTCATGTTCTGTAGTTAACACACTCTAAGTCAAAAAAAAAGACTACGCACTACAAAGGAAAAACCTGAATGGGACAGATATCGGCATTTGTGATGTACATGTACAGAAAAACAAATGATTCCAATTTCAGGAGAAAGAGCTTCACTAATTGAGCATGTCAGAAAAGCACCGGTCCACCTCTGGGCCTTTCGCAGCAGTTATTCGGCTTGGCATTGAGTCGTAGAGTTGTTGGATGTCCACCTGAAGGATATTGTGTACAGTTGGCACGTTAGACAGTCAAAATGCCGACGTGGTTTGAGGGTCCTACCCATAATGCTCGAATGGTCCTCAATTGGGTAGAGACCCAGCGACATCGCCGGCCACAGCAGGGTTTCAAAAAATTCAAATGGTTCTGAGGACTATGGGACTTAACATCTGAGGTCATCAGTCCCCTAGAACTTAGAACTACTTAAACCTAGCTAACCTAAGGACATCACACACATCCATGCCCGAGGCAGGATTCGAACCTGCGACTATAGCAGTCGCGCGGTTCCAGACTGAAGCGACTAGAACCGCTCGGCCACCGTGGCCGGCCAGTAGGGTTTGGCAAGGACGAAGAAAAGCAGTAGAAACTCTCTCCGTAAGCGGGCCGTCATTATCTTGCTGAAATGTAAGCCCAGGATGACTTCTCAAGAATGGGTACCAGACGGAGCATCAGTGTAAAAGGAGTGTACAGTGGAGAGTACGTACATCCGGCAGCAGTGTTCAGACATTTTACGACTCTATCGTCCCTGTGAGTACAAATCACTGTCAGAAATTCATATTTGTAACCTTAAAAGTGTCTTTTCTAAATACGCAATTTTTATTATCGGCCAAAGATGTAACTTAACCCATACTTCCCTTTCTTTTGTACTGTGAAAAGACGTCTGTACTCTTCCCCAACACCATGTATGTAAATAAACATTTCTCCAAGATAATGGTGTAAACAATCGAACCGCATAGAGGCGAAATAAACAAGTGACCGTAAACCACTGCAACACGAATCTGGCCTTGTGATGCGGTGAGATATCCTGCTGGAAAATGTTATGGCCGTTGGGGAAGACATCGAGCATGAAGACACGCAGTTGATGAATTTGCGCTGAAATGCTAATCGTTTCGATGTGCAAGCACATTATTTATTTTCCAGATTTAAATTTTTATGTCGCGTCTGCAGATCTAAGTAACATTGAAGAAGCTCAGCCAGGACTGCAGCACGCCTAGTATGGAGTCAGATTACGGTTCTTACACTGGCTGAGGTAGCCGTTGGACCTCTGGCATCGCCAGTAGACTGTGAGATGGGGTGAGGCGCCATGGCTAGCTGTGAGAACGACAGTTACACCAACACTCGATACTTGGGGAAAAACAGCCGTTCTGGCGTGGAGCAAGTGGTTTTGTGCTATAAATATTTAATATACTGAAGAGGCAAAGAAACTGGAACACCTGCCTAATATCGTGTAGGGCCCCCGTGAGCAGGCAGTAGTGCCGAAACACGGCGTGACATGGACTCGACTAATGTGTGAAGTAGTGCTGGAGGGAATTGACACCATGAATCCTGCAGGGCTGTCCATAAATCCGTAAGAGTACAGAGGGGGGGGGGGGGGGGGGGAGATCTCTTCTAAACAACACGTTGCAAGGTATCTCAGATACTCTCAATAATGCTCATAGTGCCAGTGAAGGTATTTAAACTCTGAAGAGTGTTTATGGTGCCACACAGTAGCAATTCTGGACGTGTGGGAGGTCTCATTGTCTTGCCGGATTTGGCCAGGCGCTTCGGAATGCACAGTGGACATGAATGGATGCAGGTAAATGGAAATGAGCGTTTGGCGTCATTGGCCGGGAGGCCCCTTGCGGGGCAGGTCCAGCCACCTTGGTGCAGGTCTTTTTACATTCGACGCCACATTGGGCGACCTGCGCGCCGGATGGGGATGAAATGGTGAGCGGATAAAATCTCCAACCCAGCCGGGAATCGAACCCGGTCTCGTAGGACGGCAATCCGTCACACTGACCTCTTTTATTTTTAATCTCATTTTGTTCGTTTTCGTTCGTTGCATCTGCTCGTGGCTGATGTCGCAAGACACCCATTTCAGTTCGTCGTTGATGCATTAACTCAGTTTTATTATTATTATTATTATTATTATTACATAGGGCAGCTAACCCTCTGACCGAACACGCTGAGCTACCGTGCCGGCTACCATTCAGCTTTTGGGGCGAACAATGGATGCACGTGATCAGACAGGATGCTTACGTACGTGTGACGTGTCAGAGTATCAGTGGTCCCATATCACTCCAACTGCGCACGCCCCACACCATTTCAGAGCCTCCACCAGCTTGAACAGTCCCCTGCTGACATGCAGGGTCCATAGATTCATGAGGTTGTCTCCATACCTCTACACATCCATCCGCTCGATACAATTTGACACGAGACTCGTCCGACCAGGCAACATGTTTCTAGTTCCATGTCAGTGTTGACGGGTCCAGGCCAGGTGTAAAGCTTTGCCTCGTGCACTCATCAAGGGTACACGACTGGGCCTTCGGCTCCAAAAGCCAATATCGATTATGTTTTGTGGAATGTTTGCACGTTGACTCTTGTTAATGGCCCGGCACTGAAATCTGCAGCAATATGCGGAAGGGTTGCTCTTCTGTCACGTGGAACGATTCTCTTCAGTTGTCGTTGCAGAATGTTTTTCCGGCTGCAGCAATGTCGGAGATTTGATGTTTTACCGCATTCCTGATATTCACAATACACTCGTGAAATGTTCATATGGGAAAGTTCCCACTTCAATACTTCCTCGGAGATGCTGTGTCCCATCGCTCGTGCGCCGACTATAACACCATGTTCACACTCACCTAACTCCTGATAACCTGCTATTCTAGGCGCAGGTCTACCGTAAGAGCATGCTCTCAGGAAATAGCTAGTTTTGAGTTAAACGCGTTAGATTGTTTCATTATTGTCAGATAACGGTCTTTCCCTAAATAAACACATTATAAGGGAAAACTCGAAAATGATTTCAACTAACTTAGCTTCCCGCTTTCGTCAATGAGAAATTGCAGGATATACGAGGTGCATTCAAGTTCTAAGGCCTCCGATTTTTTTTCTCCGGACTGGAAAGAGATAGAAATATGTGCATTGTGTTAAAATGAGGCCGCGTTCATTGTCAATACGTCCCAGAGATGGCAGCACCGTACGGCAGATGGAATTTTACCGCCAGCGGCGAGAATGAGAACTGTTTTAAATACTTAAAATGGCGACGTTTTCCTTACTTGAACAGTGTGCAATCATTCGTTTTCTGAATTTGTGTGGTGTGAAACCAATTGAAAATCATCAACAGTTGAAGGAGACATGTGGTGATGGAGTTATGGATGTGTCGAAAGTGTGTTCGTGGGTGCGACAGTTTAATGAAGGCAGAACATCGTGTGACAACAAACCGAAACAACCTCGGGCTCGCACAAGCCGGTCTGACGACATGATCGAGAAAGTGGAGAGAATTGTTTTGGGGGATCGCCGAATGACTGTTGAACAGATCGCCTCCAGAGTTGGCATTTCTGTGGGTTCTATGCACACAATCCTGCATGACGACCTGAAAATGCGAAAAGTGTCATCCAGGTGGGTGCCACGAATGCTGACGGACAACCACATGGCCGTCTGTGTGGCATGTTGCCAAGCAATGTTGACGCGCAACAACAGCACGAATGGGACTTTCTTTTCGTTGGTTGGGACAATGTATGAGACGTGGATGCCATTTTTCAATCCAGAAACAAATCGCCAATCAGCTCAATGGAAGCACACAGATTCACCGCCACCAAAAAAATTTAGGGTAACCGCCAGTGCTGAAAAAATGATGGTGTCCATGTTCTGGGACAGCGAGGGCTTAATCCTTACCCATTGCGTTCCAAAGGGCACTACGGTAACAGATGCATCCTACAAAAATGTTTTGAAGAACAAATTCCTTCCTGCACTGCAACAAAAACGTCCGGGAAGGGCTGCGCGTGTGCTGTTTCACCAAGACAACGCACCCGCACATCGAGCTAACGTTACGCAACAGTTTCTTCGTGATAACAACTTTGAAGTGATTCATCATGCACCCTACTCACCTGACCTGGTTCCTAGTGACTTTTGGCTTTTTCCAACAATGAAAGACACTCTCCGTGGCCGCACATTCACCAGCTGTGCTGCTATTGCCTCAGCGATTTTCCAGTGGTCAAAACAGACTCCTAAAGAAGCCTTCGCCGCTACCATGGAATCATAGCGTCAGCGTTGTGAAACATGTGTACGTCTAAAGGGCGATTACGTCGAGAAGTAACGCCAGTTTCATCGAATTTGGGTGAGTAGTTAATTAGAAAAAAAATCTGAGGCCTTAGAACTTGAATGCACCTCGTATAATCCGACGGCGCTGAGACACCTTCCGCGAGGGAGCTCAGCTACGAGAGGTTTGCGGCGTAGAAAGAATCCTACAGGGCGACTCACTGAGATAATCCTAGGACGGGTTGTCTTAATCTATGCAAATCACGGACGGAAAGGCACGGCTAGACATACTGTACGCCTCTTGTGCCATCCTCTATGGACTCACTAACTAAACGGGGACACCTCTGGAGGTTTAGTTAGAAAAGGTTAGGGGATCTTACAACACCATGACAATTTGACGTTTGTTGCGTACTGTCTTCATGGCATTGAAGTTAGCCAGCAGACGAAACAGCAGGATAACTGTGCCCCACGAGGTTGGCCATCCTGTCTGCCGACACTAAAGGCAGTTGCGAGAGCAAGCAGGCGTTGTGACCCTCTTAGCCTACCTAAAAACGTCCCATCAGTTTCCTGAAATCGCATACTTTCTCGCACAAACAATACGAGCTGTGTCCACTTTTATTTGAGGCAACACAAGAATAGACCATACAGGCTGTTTATATCTTAAGAGGTGATAATATAGACTAATTCGAATGAAACAATTCAAGTGCGTCTGCTTTTTATTGGTTGCAGCAGGCTAAAGAGAGATGTTTTCTGTTTAGTGCTTTGGTATTGCGGGCTTATTCACCGATTGCCATTTATGTTTGGAAGTTGAAGTTCTGTATTTGTGCTTCTGTGATTGTAATTGTGTTTTGTTGGCGAATTTTAGTGTATTGGTTAAGCATGCCGCACGTATCGTGTGGTTACTCACGGAGGTTCCGTCTTGGCTGTAACTATCTTAGGTCACCGGATCTTGGTATACATGCTAATGCGGTAATGTGGAACTGATTTATACTGGAAAACCACATTAGTTCCAATTTAGGCCACCAGGTGCAATTCTGTAGCTGTACAATGTTCGTATGACGGTATGACATCCGCCCTATCATCTGACAAGCCATAACGTGAGTGAACATCTACATCTACATCTACAACTACATTTATCCTCCGCAAGCCACCCAACGGTGTGTGGCAGACGGCACTTTACGTGCCACTGTCATTACCTCCCTTTCCTGATCCAGTCGCGTATGATTCGCGGGAAGAACGACTGCCGGAAAGCCTCCGTGCGCGCCCGAATCTCTCTAATTTTATATTCGTGATCTCCTCGGGAGGTATAAGTAGGGGGAAGTAATATATTCGACACCTCATCCAGAAACGCACTCTGTCGAAACCTGGACTGCAAGCTACACCGCGATGCAGAGCGACTCTCTTGCAGAGTCTGCCACTTGAGTTTGCTAAACATCTCTGCTATCACGCTTACCAAATAACCCTGTGACGAAACGCGCCGCTCTTCTCTCGATCTTCTCTATCTCCTCTGTCAACCCGACCTGGTACGGATCCCACAGTGATGAGTAATACTCAAGTATAGGTCGAACGAGTGTTTTGTAAGCCACCTTCTTTGTTGATGGACTACATTTTCTAAGGACTCTCTCAATGAATCTCAACCTGGCCCCCGCCTTACTAACAATTAATTTTATATGATCATTCCACTTCAAATCGTTCCGTACGCATACTCCCAGATATTTTACAGAAGTATCTGCTACCAGTGCTTGTTCTGCTATAATATAATTATACAATAAAGGATCCTTCTTTCTATGTATTCGCATTACATTACATTTGTCTATGTTAAGGGTCAGTTGCCACTCCCTGCACCAAGTGCCTATCCGCTGATGATTTCCTCTATTTCGCTGCAAGTTTCTAATGCTGCAACTTCTCTGTATACTACAGCATCATCCGCGAAAAGCCGCATGGAACTTCCGACAGTATCTACTAGGTCATTTATATATATTGTGAAAAACAATGGTCCCATAACACTCCCCTGTGGAACGCCAGAGGTTACTTTAACGTCTGTAGACGTCTCTCCATTGAGACCAACATGCTGTGTTCTGTTTGCTAAAAACTCTTCAATCCAGCCACACAGTTGGTCTGATATTCCGTAGACTCTTACTTTGTTTATCAGGCAACAGTGCGGAACTGTATCGAACGCCTTCCGGAAGTCAAGGAAAATGGCATCTACCTGGGAGCCCGTATCTAATATTTTCTGGGTCTCATTAACAAATAAAGCGAGTTGGGTCTCACACGATCGCTGTTTCCTGAATCCTTTTTGATTCCTACAGAGTAGATTCTGGGTTTCCAGAAATGACATGATACGCGAGCCAAAAACATGTTCTAAAATTCTACAACAGATCGATGTCAGAGATATAGGCCTATAGTTTTGCCCATCTGCTCGACGACCCTTCTTGAAAACTGGAAGTACCTGTGCTCTTTTCCAATCATTTGGAACCTTCCGTTCCTCTAGAGACTTGCGGTACACGGCTGTCTGTGTAGAATCGAATTGGTAACCCGTCAGGTCCAGTGGACTTACCTCTGTTGACTGATTCCAGTTGCTTTTCTATTCCTTGGACACTTATTTCGATGTCAGCCATTTTTTCGTTCGTGCGAGGACTTAGAGAAGGAACTGCAGTGCTATCTTCCTCTGTGAAACAGCTTTGGAAAAAGGTGTTTAGTATTTCAGCTTTACGCGTGTCATCTTCTGTTTCAATGCCATTATCATCCCCGAGTGTCTGGATATGCTGTTTCGATCCACTTACTGATTTAACGTAAGACCAGAAGTTCCTAGGATTTTCTGTCAAGTCAGTACATAGAATATTACTTTCGAATTCACTGAACGCGTCACGCGTAGCCCTCCTTACGGTAACTTTGGCAACGTTTAGCTTCTGTTTGTCTGAGAGGTTTTGGCTGCATTTAAATTTGCAGTGAAGCTCTCTTTGCTTTCGCAGTAGTTTCCTAACTTTGTTGTTGAACCACGGTGGGTTTTTCCCATCCCTCACAGTTTTACTTCGCACGTACCTGTCTAAAACGCATTTTACGATTGCCTTGGACTTTTTCCATAAACACTCAACATTGTCAGTGTCGGAACAGAAATTTCGCGTGACTATCGAGAAGATGGGCCGTGCCCTGTTGGTGAAACTGCTTTATGTGAACGGGAGCAGTTACAGTGCTGCACTGAGAGAGTATCGCCAACTGAAACGTCTCAGGAAAGGCCAGATGCCAATAAACGGTTTAAAGAAGATGCTGATGAAATTCGAAAACGTGGGTGAGCTTGGTGTGGCACCTGGAAGCGGAAGGCGACCTATCCCGGTCGAATCTACTGACGAGGTTGCTGTTGCTGTAACTGATGACGCAGCACGTGTCTCAGGTTGTGCTAGTACGCGTGCAGCGTCACAAGAATTGTTCATCCTATGGTCAGTTTATGGTCCATTTTACCCTGGTATCTGTAGAAGACGCAAACGGTGCACTAACTGAAATCTCATGATCCGCAGCAACGTTCCAAATTTGCTCTTCGGTTTATGGCATGGTTGATGACATGTGGCCGCGCAATATTCTGTGGAGGCTCAAATGGCTCTGAGCACTATGGGACTCAACGTCTGTGGTCATCAGTCCCCTAGAACTTAGAACTACTTAAACCTAACTAACCTAAGGACATCACACACATCCATGCCCGAGGCAGGATTCGAACCTGCGACCGCAGCGGTCGCGCGGTTCCAGACTGAAGCGCTCGGCCACATCTATTCTGTGGAGTGACGAGGAGCATTTTACACTACAGGGTGCAGTCAGCACACAAAACTGCCGAACTCGGTGTACTGTTAAGTGTATGTTGCGCACGAAGAGCCACTGCACTCGCCGTATGTGACTGCGTGGTGTGGATTCACAGGCAACTCTATTCTCGGACGACGGTTCAATCCCGCGTCCAACCACCGTGATTTCTCTTAATCGCTCCAGGCAAATGCCGGGATGGTTCCTTTGAAAGGGCACGGCTGACTTCCTACCCCGTCCTTCCCTAATCCGATGAGACCGATAACCTCGCTGTGTGGTCTCCTTCCGCAAACAACCCAACCCCTCTATTCTCGGTCAGTTCTTCTCTGAAGAGTGTACACCCAGGGGGCCTGCCACGCGTACCGTGACGTCTGTAGATCACAAAGACGTCCCTGTACAGCGTGTGATCCCTGCTTTGGAAGAGCGTAACGGTGTGGAAACCACTGTTTCGATGCAAGTAGGTCAACTCGTCATGTCACTCTCCCAGTGAAAGATCTGCTTAAACAACCTTCCACAAACCTGTTATCTCCAGTAGTTTTTCAGGTGCATGGCCTGCAAGATCACCGTTCGGAATCCATGTGGTTTTTGGCTCTGGGGATGTCTAAGACGGACTGTGCGGCTGGTCCCGGCGGAGGTTCGAGTCCTCCCTCGGGCATGGGTATGTGTGTTTGTCCTTAGGATAATTTAGGTTAAGTAGTGTGTAAGCTTAGGGACTGATGACCTTGGCAGTTAAGTCCCATAAGATTTCACACACATTTGAACTTTTTTTTATGTCTATGAGAACGCGTTTACCAGGCAGACGTCTGATCTCTGCCTCATCTCAAGTACATGAGATGCCACACGGGATTAGCCGAGCGGTCTTAGGCGCAGCAGTCATAGACTGTGCGGCTGGTACCGGCGGAGGTTCGAGTCTTCCCTCGGGCATGGGTATGTGTGTTTGTCCTTAGGTAATTTAGGTTAAGTAGTGTGTAAGCTTAGGGACTGATAACAGTTAAGTCCCATAAGATTTCACACACATTTGAATAGTACATGAAATGTATTCGCAGTTGCGAATAAGGACAACCATCAGCTATAGAATGAATTGACGACAGTTAAAATCTGTGTCAGACTGGGACTCGAACCCGGATTTCCCACTTGTCGCGAGCGGTCGCTTTACCATTCGGCTATCCGTGCACGAATCACGCAGATCCAAACTTCCATATGTCGTCGACCATACGACTACGACCCCTACCCGTACATCTATTATGTATATTCCCGTACTGGTCAAACGTCGTCCCAGTCCGGCACATTTTCATTGTTGTCATTACATTCTGCAGCTGATGATTTGATGGTTTTCTTTATTCGCAACTGCACGTATTTCATAATGGCTGTAGTAGCCACAGTGCCTGTTGCTTTAAAAATGGATTCATGTCCAAAGGAACTTTGCATCGTAATAAGAATAACACAGGCTCTGCAATATTGTCCTCATCTGAAGGCCAGTGTACACAGGAAAACAATGCTCACATTGCACGGAACTGCAGCAAGCGATTGTAGCTCACCTCATTTTATGGATGCAGCATCTTGTCGACGTCTCTATCGTTCATATTGAACAAATTGTGTACACTACAGTTAAGAATAAAATGAACATAACCCCTTTCTCACTTGTTTGTCCTTCTCTTTCCACGTTCCGTTCCTAATCCATTGCATACGGAAACATTTCAATACGTCTTTCCTGCGCTCACAGGGCCAGATTTGCACCTGGTGGCCAAAATTGGAACTAACTTTTTGCCAGTGTGAATTGGTGCCGCACTAACGCGTTAGAATATCTACCAACTTTCGTTGTCACACGACAATTACAGCGCACACTGGACATCTGTTGGTAGCTGCACCTTAATTACAACCGTCACATATTTGCAAATGCTAAGTATACCAGTACGGTATTTGTGTTCAGGTTTTGTCACTGAAACGCTGCTGCTCGTGGAGAATACAGTAGACGATTTCCCAACTGCAAAGTCCAAGATTCAAGACTGTCTACCAGTTTTATGACTAAAATGTGTGACACATGTGCAGTGCGAGCACCCACATTTCATCTGAACGTGTAAATGACCAGATTGCGAATGAACTAGAAGGCATTATACTGTTGGTATAACGTAGTATTTCAACAAGTACATGCAGAATTTCTACACATATGAGGATACGGAGGAGACTTTACGTATGTACGGCCTCCATCCTTGTCGCTAACAGCGCATTCGACACCTCGGAAGAGGAGATAAAGGTAGGAAGACTGGAATGTTGTCGTTGACTAATTGCAAATCGTGAAGTAATCCCACTAATACTGTTTACTGCTGTCGCCACTTTCACTCTTGACGGTATCGATAACACTCATAACTCACATCGGTGGTCAGACGAAAACCTACATGTCTTTGGAGAACTAATTTTCGAAGTATCGTTTAGTATGGTACAATAGACAATTGACTGAGCTAATGATCTTTCTTCTGCGGGGGACCACATTCATGTAGAATTTTTTGGAAGGAATTTGAGTGATAATTGTTCATTTATTGTACATAGTCATGATTTCGGCTTTGTAGCGCTCTCAAGTGCATGAAGAAATGTTATTTTGTATCTTGTGTATTTTGTATCTTGTATATGTACTCGTATCATGTAATACGACAAATAGTCTATAAGACCAGAAATATGTATTTTTGACGATGACGTCTCGCAGATATATTTTAACATTTCAACATGCACTTCAGAACGACTACAAATCCGAAATCAGGATCGTGGACAATAAGTGAAAAATTAACAGTCGAATGGCGGAAGTTTCTTTCCAATAATTGACTGAGCCTCTTGTTATACAGTTCTTTAAAACGAGTTTCCGTCATTACTGGAAGAGATTCCTTTGGCTACAATAACGGGTACGTTCTTCTGCCATTATGGAACTCCTGAACAGTATAGGCCTTGGGTGATCCGTAATCTAAAAGCAATAGTCTTTGGCAGAAAGCCTGGGAGAAATTGTGACTTTTTATGGCCAATCAAAGTTCCCTGAACTTTAGATTTTTGCCTATGGGGGTGACAGAAATTTGCAGACTATAGAGAAGAAGTAGGCGTAAGAGATGAACTGATCGTATGGTTATGAATGGTGCTGCTCCCATAAAATAGCGCCAAGAGGATTCCAAAGTTAACTGAAGTTGGAGGTGGAATTTATAAAAACCAGTTTTGGACTTAACCATATGCCTTTGCTTAAAACCGTCTCTGAGTATTTGTTTGGATTACAATATAACAATTATATACTTATAAAGAATAAAAACTGGTCGCATCAATATGGAATGTGTTATTCGAATTAGTCTATATTAACATTTCTTAAAATATTCCTTATTCCTCCTGAGACACCCTCAGTGGCAGGATACTGGGCTTGCACTATTATTCGGCTTCCCAAAAGATCTGGTCTCCTGGCAGTTGCAGACACCAAAAGCAAGGAAAAAATAAAAACTGCCAACGGCTTGGAGAGCAGTCGCTGACCCCGCGCCCCTCCATATCCGTGCCTGACCCTTTGGCTGAGGATGACATGGCGGTCGGTCGGTACTCCTGGGCCTTCCGAAGCCTGTTCGGGGAAATTAGAGGACAAAGAACGAAGCTCATGTTGTCACTATTTTTGGCTCCACAAGTCGTGTGCTCTGGATATACTGAGAAAGAAACGAAGGACCACAAGTCTATAACTGCATTTTGGAGGTCTTTGATGAGATTTGTTGACTGCTGCCTTGGTGAAAGTGGGCTTCTCACACAGAGCACTCATCACAACACAGATAAAGATGCAATCATATACCTATGAAAGAAAATATTATGATCATCGTCTAGTGCGAAACTGAGTATTTCTTGTTAGAGTTCTGGACAAGTAATGCGGTAAAGAAGGATAGGCGGTGATCTGTGGCAGATCTGACGACACAGCACAATGCTGGTGCTGCACAAGTGTTTCGGAGCTCACCGTTCAGCGCTTACTGCTGAACAAGTGGCTCTGCAGCAATGAGCCCTACATGTTCCCATGCTGACCCAGCGACATCGTCAGCTAGGATTGCAGCGGCCGTGGGATGATCGCGATTGTACTGTGGATCAGTGTAAATGTGTGGCCTGGTCTCACTACACCAGGTATCTGGGTATGCCAATGTCCACAATGACGTGGTGGGAGTACTATTTTACAGTGGACATTCAGCTGGTCTTCCATTGGACCTGCGGCAGCTGTAGAGTATGTGAACATTGCAGCTAGCCCTAAAAGTGGAAAAATTTAAATTAACGCGGATGAGTAGGAAGATCAAACCTGTAATGTTTCGATACATTTTACTAGTGTCCTGCTTGGCACAGTCAAGTCGTTCAAATATCTGGGCGTAACGTTGCAGAGCGATATGAGCATATGAGAACTGTGGTAGGGAAGGCTGGTGATCGGCTGTGGTTTATTGGGAGAATTTTAGGAAAGAGTGGTTTACCTGTAAAGAAGACCGTATATAGAGCTCTAGTGCGGCCTATTCTTGAGTACTGCTCGAGTGTTTGGGATCCGTAGCTCGTCGGATTGAAGGAAGACATGGAAGCAATTGAGAGGTGGGCTGCTAGATCTGTTACCAATAGGTTCGAACAACAAGTAAGTTTTACCGAGATGCTTTGGGAACTCAAACGGGATTCCCTGGAGGCGACGTACTTTGCGAGAAATACTATTGAGGAAATTTAAAGAACGGGCATTTTAAGCCGACTGGCGAACGATTCTACTGCTGCCAACATACGTTGCGCCTGAGGACCGCGAAGACAAGACGAGAAATTAGGGGTCATACGGAGGTGTAGAGACAGTCGTTCTTCCCTTGCTCTATCTGCGAGTGGAGCAGGGGAGGGGGGGGGGGTGTATGACAAAGTGGCATGGGCACCCTCCGCTACGCACCGTACGATGGCGTGCAGAGAATCTATGTAAATGTAGATTATTGTGGATCACCTGCTGTGCTTCATGCTTGATGTCTTAGCCGATAGCGATGGCATGTTTCAGCAGGGTAACTGTCTATGTCAAGAGGCCAGAACCGTGCTACAGTGGTTTGAGGAGTACGACAGTGTACTTCTGTTGAGGGCTTTGCCACCAAATTCACTTGGTCTGAACCAGATGGAACGCATCTGGGACAATACTGGGCGCCGGCTCCAAACCTCCAGCCCATAACTTAGGGGAACTATGTGATCTGTACATAGGCATCTGGTGGTATATACCTCTGAAAACCTATGAAGGACTTGTTGAAGCCATGACACGCAAAATCGTGTTCAACAGATGGACAAATACCCTATTAAGGTGGTCCTAAATGTGTGAATTCCTAAGGGACCAAACTGCTGAGGTCATCGGTCCCTAGACGTTGTTATTGTGGGCTTCAGTCCAGAGACTGGTTTGATGCAGCTCTCCATGCTACTCTATCCTGTGCAAGCCTCTTCATCTCGAAATACCTACTGCAACCCACATCCTTCTGAATTTGCGTAGTGCATTCATCTCGTGGTCTCCCTCTACGTTTTTTAGCCTCCACGCTTCCTTCCAATACTAAATTGGTGATCCCTTGATGCTTCAGAACATGTCCTACCAACCGATTCGTTTTTCTAGTCAGGTTGTTCCACAAATTCCTATTCTCCCCAATTCTATTCAATACCTCCTCATTAGTTACGTGATCTACTCATCTAATCTTCAGCATTCTTATGTAGCACCACTCTCTCCTTGTCTAAACGGTTTCTCGCCCATGTTTCACTTCCGTGCATGGCTACATTCCATACAATTACTTTCAGAAGAGGTTTCCTGACGCTTAAATCTACACTCGATGTTAACAAATTTCTCTTCTTCAGAAACGCTTTCCTTGCCATCGCCAGTCTACATTTTATATCCTCTCTACTTCGACCATCATCAGTTATTCTGCTCCCCAGATAGCAAATCTCATCTACTACATTTAAGTGTCTCATTTCCTAATCTTATTCCCTCACCATCACCTGAGTTAATTCGACTACATTCCATTATCCTCGTTTTGCTTTTGTTGATGTTCATCTTTTCCGTTCAACTGCTCTTCCAGGTCCTTTGCTGTCTCGGACAGAATTACAATGTCATCGGCATACCTCAAAGTTTTTATTTCCTCTCCATGGATTTTAATTCATACTCAATTTTTTCTTTTGTTTTTTACTGCTTCCTTAGTATACAGGTTGTATAACATCAGGGATAGGTTACAAGACTTACTCCCTTCTCAGCCACTGCTTCCCTTTCATGTCCCTGGATTCTTAGAACAGGTCCGGTTTCTGTACAAGTTGTAAGTAGCCTTTCGCTCCGTGTATTTTGCCCCTCGTAGCTTCAGAATTTCAAAGAGAGTATTCCAGTCAATATTGTCAAACCCTTCGTTTAATTCTACATATGATAGAAACGTAGGTTTGCGTTTCCTTAATCTACCCCCGTGTTCCAACATTTCTATAGAATTCAAACTCCTATGAGGTCGGCTTCTACCACTTTTTCCATTCATCTGTAACGAATTCGTTCCAATATTTTGCAGCCGTGACTTATTAAATTGATAGACCGGTAATTTGCGCTCCTGCTTTGTGATTGGAATTATTATTTTCTTGTAGGGAGCACATTGTGCGCATGTGAGAGCGATCTAAATGCTTGTAAAACACTAAACTGGCAGCCAAGATTACTTCTACGTGATGGAGACACTTAACATTTATAATGTCATCTCTCTTGGACGCCTGTGTGCTACTTCCGACAAATTTGTAAGACCTGCGTGTTATAGGCAACTATTAATATCACCATTGGTTGCCTTGGTGTTGTAACCTGTATGTGCCCTAAGATCCGATGATGGCGGCTTTAATTTCGACGAAACCGGTAATCATGGAATAAAAAGAGTTCCTGCGATCTTGGCTACCAGTTTATTGTTTTACTATTCTTCTTGAAGTCTGAGTGTATTTCACCTGTCTCATACATCTTGCTCACCAGATGGTATAGTTTTGTCAGGGCTGGCTCTCCCAAACTATCAGTAGTTCTGATGGAATTTTGTCCACTCCTGGGGCCTTGTTCCCACTTAGGTCTTTCAGTGCTTCCCTAGACTACTTAAAGTAACTTATGCTAAGAAGAACACACACAGCCGTGCCCAAGGGAGGACTCGAACCTCCGGCGCGAGGGCCGCGCTATCCGTGACACGGTGCCCAAAACCGCGCGGCCACTCCGCGCGGCTGAGGTCGTCATGTCAGCAGAATATTCGTGCGTAGGTTATAATGGCTGTTGTTTGCCATGCGCCTCGGCCCAAACGTGCTGTTTTCGACGGTGTCGGTGTGGGGCGGACTGTTGCAGGCTGTGGCGGCATCGCTGCTGCTGGCGCTGGTGGTGGTGGGGGCGGCCCGGAGCGCCCGCGGCGTCGTGTTGGGGGGCGGCGCGCTGGTGCGGCTGCCCAGCCTGGACAAGGCGGCCGTGCAGGCAGACCGGCTGGGCGGCAGCTTCGCCTACGTCGCCTCGGAGGCGCACGCTTACGCGCCCGTCACGCTGGGGGTGGCGCCGGCACCGCACCCACTGCCGCTGCTACCACACCCACCCTTCCTGCACCCCCCGCTGCTCTTCTGATGCCGCTGCTACAGCTGCTTCGGCTCCCGACTGAGTACTTCGACTTGCAAAACTGTTGCAGTGCTACCCTACAAACTCTAAATAAATATTGTAATAAATCTTTAACCTCTTTAACTTACATTGTATCACACCTTACATCACATTGCTACATCTGCTTCTGTACTGTATAAATCGATATAAACTTATTAAATTTATTGTACAATACATATAAAGGTGTGACAAAATGAAAAGAAGATTGCAGTGTTTGAATCTAGGGACTGATTGCAGATTCGCATGAAGGACTGCACACTAGAAATTTCCGTAAGTAGTTCCTGACCTTCTCTACTTTTTTTTTTTTTTTTTTTTTTTTTTTGTGACACATGATGATGTGCTACGTGCAGCATTTGCAACTATCACAAGTTCTACATATTTATCTGCTGTATAATAAATTAAAACTATTTGGAGGAAGCTGTTAATACTTCAGTTACAGAGTTTTATGCTGAGTAAAATTCTATATATTTTTAAAACTAGCTATTTAACGTGCAGACCGTTAAACCATTCTTCATCAGTCGTGCACCATCTTGTACCTTGAAATAGTGGAAGGTCATCTACCATGGAACAAATGAACATGCAAATAACTTAGTTTCTTTAGTGTCTTAACAATTATCTCTGTTCCGAAAATGGAAATTTGTGTTAGTTGAAAATAATTTCTATTTCAAAATGTTTCAAGCTTGTAACCGATATTTGATAATACTTCTTGATTTCATTTCACTTGCTGATCGTTGGTAGTTCATTAAGAACGTCTCACGTAGACTATTAAGTGCGGCACTGAAAAGATTTTCTCGCTTGCAACACTTTTAAATTTCAATAGAATACTTATGCATAGGTACTCAACCACGCTATATCTTGGAAACGTTTTTCACATTAAAAAAAACTTTGTTTTCCAGAGTAATTGTTATTTCAGGAAAGGATTGCAGCTCACATAATGTGAATGCTATGATTTCAAAGTAGAATAGATATTGGCTGTGTAGAAGCAAAAGAAGAAAAGTGTTCCAGAGTACAACACTGTCACCTACACTTCATTTCTTTCATCGATTTGAAGATGGTCGGGGCTCCGTGGAGGATGATTAACACTTGGCCCAACCTTCATCATCCACAGCTTCAAAAAAGGCGGTAGCGAAAGTACTCGAAGTGATCCACAAGGACAGAAGGTCAAAAAAACCATGAAGTCCTTAAATCGTTGGAATTTCGTACAGGACATGTAAATTAATTCCAGCTGCTGAACTGAATATGAGACAAGTTGGTTCCCCGTATTTTGAAAGCGACCGACGAGACCATCGTGTCCATGTGTGCAATGAAATGCAAACAACAGTTCGAAACGGTCCAGAGTTCCTGTCCCGGGTAATAACTGTCGATGAACCATGAGTTTACGGTTACGACCCATCGCAGTGGAAGACACCACCCTGCCTGTGGCACAAAAAAGAGCGCCAAATTTGCAGCAACATCAAGTCAATGTATTTTTTATACAGTCATGGAACTGTCCGTTAGGAAATTATTCCATGTGGACACGGAATGTCTACTGCGACATTCTGAGGGTACTGGGGGAAGATGTTAGAAGTAAACAGCCTGGTAGCTGCTTCATGACAATGCACGTGCACACACCTCGCTCATTTGTAGTACAATTACAACTGTCCACACCCACTCTAATCGGTTGATCTAGCCCCTAGCGAGATTTTTTTCTTCTTCTAAAAACGAAATTGGAGGTGAAAGGGTGGCATTTTGACTCCCTAGAAAAGATTCGAGTGGAATCGGAACTGATGAGAACACTACTCGGCCAGCAAGCTTCCAAAACAATGGATCAATCACAGCAACAGTTGCATACAAGGTGATTTTTACCTGGATATTCTCGAAAACTCCGGGTAACATTCGTACTATGGTTGTGAGTTACTTTTATACGACGACTGATACCATTTGTAGCTCAGTAACCTGTAGTCATCACAAATCATCGGACATTTTGCGAATTTTCGCAATTTGGGTTTCATGCAAAGTTAGATTTGGTATGTATTATACAGACTTCTCATTACGGTACATTTAAGAAACAGTGAGTGATCATTTCCACAGGTGGGTGAGCATAGGTGGCACACGATGCGACAGACAAGAGTAAGTCCTGTAATCGAGAGCGGTGGAGCGAGGACTGGCCCAGCTCACGAGAAGGAGCTAGGAACTGAACGCTGGAGGATGCTTACTGTTTAGCAGCCAAGGCAAAATTATTTAGTACTAATTGTTTTCTTGCCGCTACAGATCTGGGTAAAAACTCTGGTTCTGAAGCTTTTCAAGACATCGTCTGACAGATCGGTTTCCTTCACCAGCTCCTCCGTTTTTCTGCTGTATAACAGAATAGGGTTGCGACTCAGGCACTGCTACGTGTTATGCTGCAACAGCACCGGCCCCTTTGAGTTGTAACGCTGCTTCTGTTCCCTTTATTCTAACACAAAAACTATTTATAAGTTGAGTATAGGTCGAGGGTTCAAAAATGGTTCAAATGGCTCTAAGCACTATGGGACTTAACATCTGAGGTCATCAGTCCGCTAGACTTAGAACTACTTAAACCTGGTTAACCTAAGGACATCAGACACATCCATGCCCGAGGCAGGATTCGAACCTGCGAGCGTAACAGCAGCGCAGTTCCGGACTGAAGCGCCTAGAACCGCTCGGTCACAGCGGCCGGCTGGCTGTTGGTATTGCAGGTAGGTGAATAAAACCGATATCCATCGTACTGATGTGAGAAATCCAGCCATAGTCAAACACCAAACGTTGTACAAGCTCACAGCGTAGTTCGTCAACAAACCGCCATCAGTACGTATGTTGCAAGCGTGAGTACGACTCTGGCCTGTTGTCGCTGTGCGGGCAGCTGCATCCTTATCCAGAGACCACAAGATCGCGTGACGTGACGTAAAGTGATGAACATATGGGCGTGTCTCCGGACCACTGAGCTGCGCTCCCCTCCTGCTGCGGGTGTTTGACTCCGCCTGTTGTGGGGGCGAGTACGGAGTCCCGCCACCTGAGTGGATGGCTCCAGCACTTCACTACGCTATTCTTTAGCACTGAGAACTACTGTGGCCTCTTCCCAATCAACCGGAGCGCAGCTAGATCTTTATCTCTCTGCGAAGCAGGGAGTCCCTCCCCTCTGCTCTGTTCATGTTTAACACTGAGGCGTGGTAGAGATGACAATGCGTATCACTTGTGGTAACTCTGTATCAGTAACATGTATTTATGCTGGGTAGAGTGCTTGGGTCTGATTATTGCCACATCAGTTATTGTTTTTAATGGATTACACGCAGTTCTTTATCATCACTACCAATTTCAGTTTACGCTATCATCAGAACAAAGCATGAAACAACTAGAAATACATAGTCTAATAAATTATACACAGTGAAACGCCCGCTAAACCCGCTGGGCAAAGCAGATGATTAGGATTGTGGAAAGGGCCAAATAAGGTGGCGGTCAGGTTCACTCAAAATTATAATTTATTGTAATTTAACAACATCTTTAAACCAAAACGGCACATAGCCGAACCTTTAGAACTACGGGTTTCAAAAGGCAATTATTTCATGGCTGAAGGCCTCCAAACAAGAAATCTTAAAGCAACAAGATAAATCTCAAGTGGTAGAAAAATGCAGTTAAAATTGCAAATAAGATAATTAAGATATATATCGACAGTGAGGCTGAGAGTCTCAAGGCAATGGTGAATAGACAAACATAAACAAGATGCAATACAAATGGCTGAAGGGCCACAACAAAATTTTGAAGATTTTAAAATAAATTACCATAACCTTTCAAAGGCAGAAGGCCGCAATGTTTTTTTTTCCCCTCAGAAGCCTCCAGGGAAGTCGGTCTGCCCTTGTTCACTTAGGTGAGACAGGTGGAGAACGCAATTACACGTGATCCATTGGAACCCAACCAGAGGACAGCCATGGACCGACCAACGAAATGACTTGCTTGCCACCAACCGGTACATGAGAACTGAAACACAAAAGTTATGAACATGACTATCCAAAATGAAATATGTATTAGCTGTCAAAACTACACACCATGTTGGACAGTGACAACAGGTGAGGAAAGGACGCTGCCTGACATTACGTTAGTGGCTAGGGCAGGTAAACGGAACACTAACGGGCACAACGCAGAAATTGAATTTGAAGTACGATAATCTATTTAACTTCACCCAAAAGGAACACTGCCCGAATTTATGTCAGTGGCCAGCGCAGGTAACCGGAACACTAATGGCCACAAGGCAGAAAATTCCGCTGGTGCACTTGAATTGTAGTCAACCAATATAGTTAATTGCACAGCATGGCGGCTAAATTTCAGCAATAGAAACACTGGGTGTTGCTTACAGGAAAACCTCCCCAACAGCGAACCACCGAAACGAACCACACAACATGAATTGACGTGGCTTGGGTAGTTGAAACCACTACTCAACTTTGACGTCTGGGTCGGTGAACCACGGAGCTCGTAGCGATTGGACAGCTCCACACACGCTCCGACACTGTGCAGGGACCGCCAGCGGACCCAGCCGACTTCATCACGCGGAGATAACTTCCCTGGTCCGCAGCAACCGACCGACTAACTGCTGGTCCGTCCACGACTGCTGCTCTGTCGCGACTGCTCTGCTGGTGCGTCTCCCACTCACTTCCAGACACACGACGGCGGAAATACTGGTATAAACATATATATATATATATATATATATATATATATATATATATATATATATATATATAAAAGATCAAATACTAATCACATGTTAAAGCATATCATGTCAACACGACAATCCATATAATTACTACCCCATTTTAAATGCTAAATATCTATGGAACTAAACAGGTATCCTTCCACAAGAGACAGTGTGTCTAATTTGAAACCATCAAATGGTTCAACTGGCTCTGAGCACTATGGGACTTAACAGCTGTGGTCATCAGTCCCCTAGAACTTAGAACTACTTAAACCTAACTAACCTAAGGACATCACACACATCCATGCCCGAGACAGGATTCGAACCTGCGACCGTAGCAGTCGCGCGGTTCCGGACTGCGCGCCTAGAACCGCGAGACCACCGCGGCCGGCTTGAAACCATCATTTAAGTGCAAACGTATTTGTTTCATGTCTGTGTAATGTACATCATCATTTCTCATCATGAATGAAAACATAACACAGCTTCAGGATATAGATGTGCAAACATTACAATCAGTGTAAATGAAAAGTATCACTCATTATATCCTGCATACAACTGTCAGCAAAAGAAAGCGGACATCCGTTTTATATTTTTTCTATTTAATAAGATATTTCTAAAATGTAGGTCGAAATCGTTATTTACATACTGGTGGATGAAACAAAACCGGTAACTGAGTCACATCCCTACAGTCAAGCATGGCCTACATCAAGCCCTGAAATACCAAGACTGGATACAATAAAGCAAGTGTCAATATGAAAGATGCCCAGATATCATCAGATATCGTAACTGACATTAGTTGTGTAATAGCTAGCACGCTGTTGGGTAGGGATTATAATCTACATGCTAATGTGAGAAATGCTAATCTGGTACATCATATAACGAGTGTTGAACGTAGCATATATCATACCCTATAGTAGGCTGCAGGCACAATAGAAATGCTAATGTCGAGACACAGTAATGTATAGAGCGTAAAACCATCGTTAAGTGTAAATAAATGTCCAAAAAAATTTAGCCCACACAAGATTTGAAAGTATTTCTCATAAAAGTGAAACAGATGGTTTACGAACAATATTTTTTATTGATTCATTTATTCTGACCAGATTAGAGACCTCAGGCACTTTGTTATATCCAGTACGCATTCTACATATTTTAAATTATGTTCACATAACGATGCATATGTAAAAAGACTTACATTTAATATCGAAGACAACACTTACGAGGAACCCCTTCAGTGCGAGGTCAGAAGGCCACTGATGTTTACGGCATTCGACGCCCCACATATTATTTATTATCTACCATGCAACGACAACATTGGCTACTAATGGCAACAGCGGGCGGAACTGCAAGTATCCAGTTGTGAGCTCAAAAAATGGCTCTGAGCACTATGCGACTTAACTTCTAAGGTCATCAGTCGCCTAGAACTTAGAACTAATTAAAACTAACCTAAGGACATCACACACATCCATGCCCGAGGCAGGATTCGAACCTGCGACCGTAGCGGTCGCGCGGTTCCAGACTGTAGCGCCTTTAACCGCTTGGCCACCACGGCCGGCTTGAGAGCTCAGAACGAGGCCACGGAGCGTAGTTGAACTGCTTAGGCGACGAGTAGCTCTCAACAACCGTGCAGCGCTGTTGGTGTCGATAAAAAGCAGAGCAATGACAACCATAAGCAAGGCAAACATTGCGTTCTATCTACAACAACAGTTCCTGAAGTCAAATTTCGCAGAGTTAGAAAGAAGTGGCAGATGAAATGTTAGCACTTCTGCAAGGTGAGTCAGTGTAATGTCTAGTTGCGTGTGCGTTCAACTGTGCGGGCAATGTACATGAGGAGTACGGTGAAGACGATACCTGCATAACAAGTGAAAGTGATACTGAAATAGGCGTCGAGCCATGCGGCTCATCATCCTTGTCGGACAAGGAGCCACAAATCCCGTGTCTAGGGAAACATAGCGAAGGACAGCCTTTGACCAGGGGGCTGGTATTAAATATAATTACATACATGGAAGATCATATGCAGTATAGTAAAAGAACAGCTATTAACGTACTTCGAATACGCTCGCAGCAATAAGATCGTGTAGTGTGTACGAAAACCTACGGATATTCAAGGGAGGAAAAGCTGTACTTGTCACATAAACAGATGTTTGCGCATTTCAAGGATGCCTGATACAATTTACAGGGTATGCATGGTAGTGACCTAGTACATTATGCACATCAAATTGCGAACGACATAGACTAGAATGGTTTCAAGGGGAGCAGTGGATGGTTGCATAACTCTAAAACAGTGCCACAACATTAGAAGAAGTTTCACAGAAAGCGTCAAATTGACGATGCACATCAAACTGCAGAACCTGGCCGAAAATTTGAAGATGAGATAATCAAATTTATCCCATCGTTCAGTAAAGAACTTGTTTTCAACTCCGACCAATTGGGATTTGAAGAGGAAACGCATATGAAAGGAACCGTGGAAATGACAGGTACGAAGAGAGTTATATCGAGATCAACTGACATCAATTCCTTAAAGCAATCATATACTATTACGTCGACTGTTAATCTGGATGGAAAATTGGCTGGAAAGCTATTTATTGCGACGCGAGAATTTGGAGGCGCTCTCCCCCCCTACGATTCTTTCACAAGGGCGTGTTCTTGCAACGGCAGCAAACAAGAGTGGAAAAATAGGCATAAGAGAACTACAATTATGGTATGAGCACTGCTTTTGCCCAGTAGCTGGTCAAAATAGTTTGCTTTTGCTTGATTCCTGGTCTGCGTATAAAAATCATACTCCTTTAGAGCAAACTATCGCTCCTGATATACCGGGCGATCAAAAAGTCAGTATAAATTTGGAAACTGAATAAATCACGGAATAATGTAGATAGAGAGGTACAGATTGACACACGTGCTTGGAATGACATGGGGTTTTATTAGAACCAAAAAAATACAAAAGTTCATAAGATGTCCGACAGATGGCGCTTCATCTGATCAGAATAGCAATAATTAGCATAACAAAGTGAGACAAAGCAAAGATGATGTTCTTTACAGGAAATGCTCAATATGTCCACCATCATTCCTCAACAATAGGTGTAGTCGAGGAATAATGTTGTGAACAGCACTGTAAAGCATGCCCGGAGTTATGGTGAGGCATTGGCGTCGGATGTTGTCTTTCAACATCCCTAGATATGTCGGTCGATCACGATACACTTGCGACTTCAGGTAACCCCAACGCCAATAATCGCACGGACTGAGGTCTGGGGACATGGGAGACCAAGCATGACGAAAGTGGCGGCTGAGCACACGATCG
Organism: Schistocerca serialis cubense; assembly: GCF_023864345.2. Classification (NCBI taxonomy): domain Eukaryota; kingdom Metazoa; phylum Arthropoda; class Insecta; order Orthoptera; family Acrididae; genus Schistocerca; species Schistocerca serialis. Next base: position 95,615,743 of record NC_064643.1, read on the forward strand.
TCACCAAACGACGCGCGCAAGAGATCTTTCACGCATCTAGCGATATGGGGTGGAGCGCCATCCTGCATAAACATCGTACGTTCCAGCAGGTGTTTATCAGCCAGGCTGAGGATGATACGATTCTGTAACGTATCGGCGTACCTCTCACCTGTCACGGTAGCAGTTACAAAACCAGAATCACGCATTTACTCGAAGAAAAAAGGCCCGATAACGGTAGATGTGGTAAATCCAACCCATTCCGTGACTTTCTCGTCGTGCAGTGGAGTTTCCACGTCAGTTCTAGGATTTTCGGTAGCCCAAATTCTGGAGTTGTGGGCGTTGACATGTAAGGTGTCAGGCAAATCCAACACCTTCCATGAAAACCCTGACATGATAAGCAAATCCAGCAGTATGTCACATAGCTCCGAATAAATCCTGACATTAAATTAACCAAAGTAATTCGATCAACGAGTGAGCAAATGGAATGCCACAGACTAAGACAAGAACGCCTAAATGCGTGTCATACCTTCCCACCGTGAAACAGACGCAGTTCCGAGGGAAGAAACGAGAACAGAAGCCGAGAGCAGAACCGTGTTAAGCTAGAAGGCCCTACGATAAGGGACGGACACCCACATTGCCGGCTGACCGCCAGGACCACCCCCTAGCCCATGTTAAAAGATAGAGCCCTCCATAAGAGCTTACAATAACACTAAAAGGGCCACACCAGCTGCAAGTTTTAGCGTGAGACTTTTTCGTGTCTCTGTGACTTAGCAGACATTAAAAACATTGCCCCACCACGAAAAGCATAACGTTTCTCATTGGACAGACAGAATTTTTGTAGGCGGAGCTTAAGGTTAACATTGAGACCCTGATTGGTCAGCTGAAAACACAGCCAGATAGCTTTTCTAAAACCAACTTCGGTAAATTGTAGTAAGGAGAAGTTAGGGGAGAGTTGCTTCCGAGACGGCGAACTGTGTGCAGCTGCACCGTCCGCCACCCCCTGACGCTGCCTAAACACCGTCAAGGTAATGAACGCACGCGATGCCGCATAACAGCGCACAATGCTTCACTCAGAACTGCAGAAGTCTCATCTCTTACTTCCCCTTTTTACGTAATACTAGTGTCGATCGTCAATGAAATCTCATGGTGTTCACATTTGCTACTTGAAGTAAACATCTGAAACGCGATGATTTTTCTGTTATATAATTATTGAGAAGCCACATCAGCCACTGTAATTTACGACAAGTTAGATAAGTAATTAAAGACAATTGAGGGTCACTGTAGACCATTTTGAGAGTTTTATCTTTTATGAAACTTAACTTAAATTTAGATTATAGATGTGATACGGCATAGGTCATCCTTCGATCCATTGTAGAACTTGGAAACCCATCAGGGAATATTCGTTCACATTTTTGTTGAACGCAGTTGGTTTTTATCATCCTGTATTAAAATATTTCCTTTTATCAATAGTGTAATTTATAAACAATGTTTTGTGAGTAGAATAAAAATTCCAATGGTAAACTTAACTACTTTTTCGACGTTATGTTACCAGCTAACTAAAAATAGGAAAGCCTTGAACCCCTTCCACTAAATTTAGTTAGTATTAAGATTCTTTTACAGGGAGTGCAGTGGAGCTGACGCTGAAATCATTAAGTATTTGATTATATCATCGCTAGTCTCACTGAACTCTTCCGAACTCTACATGTCATGTGTGGTCTGGCGTCTCCTTACCAGCAACAGGTCCCAGGTGCAAACTAGTCAATTCCCTAAAAAACACACTCAGAGCGTCGTTGCGCGACATAGAACAAACAGACACCACGCAGAATGTTAGAGGCAGACCCTCGGGGCGTGAAATGAGTTTCGTCGGTCCACAACACGTTACTCAACCAATCGTCATCTTTCGCCATCTTTTGAAACGCCCACACCGCAAATGCCCTCCGCTTCACTAAATCGCCAGGTAACAGTTCATGATGCCTATGGATTTTGTACGGATAGCATCGGAGGTACGCCTAAGTGCCAACCAAACAGTAGTGTATGGAATGCCGGTGCGACGTGCGACGGCACGAACCCGCTACAGTCTCCATTTCTTGCTGAACTGTCTCAGCAGCATTACGCCTTGTGCTCGGTCGGCCACTACGGGGTCTATCGTTAAAAAAAACCGTGGCTTCGAACTTCGAAATTATTCTCGCCACAGATGCATTTGTCAACGGACCTTTACCCGTTCGAATTCCCTTCCTATGGCGGTAGGATCGTAACGCTGAACTAGCACATTCCTCATTCTGATAATACAGCTTCACTAAAAGCGCCTTTTCAGGTAACGTCAACGTGCTGCGACTGCTGGCACATCAGATTCTCTCTCTCATTACAGCTCCTTTTATACACGATGGTCATTGGCAGTCACTGACGTTTTGCTGTCCAGCGCCATCTGTCGGACATTTTGTGAACTATGTTTTTTTTGTTCTAGTAAAACCCCATGTCATTCCATGCATGTGTGTCAATTTTTACCTCTCTATCTACATTATTCCGTGGTTTATTAAGTTTTCAAATTTATACTGACTTTTTGATCACCCGGTATGTGTGACACCGCCTAGAACTAGGGGACAAATTCAGTCTCTGGACGTTTGTTTTTTCCGTAGCTGTAAAACATATCGCACTATCTGCAGCTACGCCTTAAGGGGTGATGTAACGGAAAATGTAAACATTTATCTAAAAAATTACAACCATATTTATTAATGAACAAATCTAAAATTTTGCATGTGTAAAGCAAAAGAGCTGTGTTTTAGCGGAAAATTATAATAAAATATATAGGATTAATATTTTTTCAGAAATTTGAATTTTTATTTTTTATTGTCTTTTTTTATAAAAAGCCATAATTCAAATTCTAATCCTGCAATTAATCTGGAAATTTTATTGTGGTGTCCTGAGAAAGCTATAAGACCTCTGAACTTCAGTTATTAATTTATGGTATGAATTCTATTATCAACAGAGTTTTTTTGCACATCCAAAATTAACTTTTTTTTACTTGCAGTCATCTAAAAATCAGAATGTTATTGCAGAATCTCGTATTTTTAGTTCCAAGGAGATGGCAACTCGTTGCGACCAGTTACTGAAGATTTCATAGCACTCACGCACATACTTTTTGAGAAAAGGCTTCTAATAAAGTAAAAAATGTAAAACAAAGAAAATGAGGTTCAAAGATTTTCTTTTCATACTTCTACGTGTAATAACCTTACCTCAATTGTAAAATCCTCCATACTGATACTCTTTATCTTCCAGGTTTCCCTTCTCTCCTCTTCGAATCTGCCAGGCCTGTATTTGCAGGTAAGACACTGATCTGTTAGCTTTCGTGACCCTGTTCTCGTCGATGGTGTAAAATACTTACATTGTAAACACACCAGGGTCTGTATCGACTCCTTTCAGCACTTCAATTCTGCCATTATTTCCGTTATTGTAACATAAAACTGTATTATATACACCTATTTTGAGTACTTCAAGTCCACAGAATGTCCTTTTTGAGCACCTAATCCAAATTAAATTATTGAGTCTTTCTTTTGCATTTTGTTTCTTTTTTGTGAAGACAAATAAATCAAAGTTTGCAAGAAACCTGAACGTGGGCTTAATTGCATTCATAACATGTTCTGGTAATGTGTGTTTATCTGAATACGTCTCATTTCTGTTGTTAAACTTACACCAATCGTCTTTCGGACACTGATTGTTCATTGGTGTTTGGCAAGTGGATAGTTTGTGGAAAACAATTGCCCACACAGCACGCCTCTTTGCCTCTAAATTATGTGTGGTTTTCCTGATAACTCACCCATAAAATAATTGAAGAGAATCAATTTCTTTCGGAGTAAGCCTGCCTTTTCCGCCTAGTGGTTTTCCATCCTCAAGTGCTTCACCTTTCTTCTCTTTCAGCATGCGACGAAGCCTACCACCAAGCCTCTTTTGGATGTGGCCAACATATTCCAACTTTTCTATTGTTGTATTGTACGGATTTTTATCTGTTACAGCTTTGAACGAAGAGGAGTCCCCATCACCAAGGTATTTAGTATATATAACACCATACTGGTCCTCAGATCTGGAAAACATCCTCACAACTGCAGCAGCCTCCATGCCCCCACTTGAGCCACTATAATTTTTAGAGCATGCTACTGCATGCTTTTCTTGCCACAATTTCTCACTGTCTTCATTGTAGGACATATTACTTATTGCACACTGGTGCCAGTATTTAGACATAATTTCTACATCTAAAACTTTACCTGAGTCAATACCATTAACATATGCAACTCCATACAGGGATGTGTGACCCCTTTTCATCCGGGTTCCATATACAGACACACACAGGTCAATAACAATTGTAGAAGATTCCTTGTCATGAATATCTACCACAGGATGATTTCTCTTTGGTTTATTTCCACCAATTCCTCCACGCTTTCTTCGTTGAAACTTTGGCAATATCGCATACAGCATTAGATATTTCTTTATTTATTTTTTCAATCCTTGCATAAGGTGGAGGCATGTTCAGAAAACCACACAATAAGTTACCTCCTTCCCTGCCCTGTCCAAGGCATCTCAGATCATATGCTAACCTAAAATTGGTTTCGTAGGTACCAATGTCAGTTTCTTTGGAGGAGGAAAATAAAAATTCATAGCCACATGAATTACAAATCAATTTAAAATCACAAGCTATTCCCACTCTTCTTTCTTCAACAACAGCCATGAATTCCGTATTTTTGCAGCTAACCCATGAACATGAAAACCTTATAGCCTAGCAGAGAAGCTCTAACTCAATAAATCCGAATCCAGTGGAATCCATATCAACATCATTCAGGCACCTGTACATTTCTTCTCTCCCAAGTTTCGATGCTGAAGCTGAGAGCCTATGCTCTTCATTTCGGACTGCTTCTTCTTTTTTGTTAGTAAACCAGATTCCTTGAAACCTACATGTCTTAAACACAGTTTTTCCACTACCCATTATGCATAAATCTTGACTTCCACGTAAAAGTTTGCGAATTCAACCTTCCACCTAGTAATATGTTCTAGTATTGTCAAAACATAAAGAAACCAGATGCAAGAGAGTTTTCAGGTAAAGATATAGATGTCAGCCAGAGATATAGATGCCAGCCAAAGATATCGAAAGAAAATAGCCTTCACACTGACAAAAATTCCGCTGAAGCAAGCAGTTTCGCAAATGTCGGAAAAGTTGGTAGCGGCTGCCAGTCCAAAGTTAATCAGTTTAACAATTTAAAGGCATTTCTAAAGCTGCAATCACGATAAGATTCACACACAACATAGATTTAACTGTGTACATCAAGAAAATAACATTTCTGAAAAACCGATTTTTTGGACCAAAATCCATTACATACCCCCTTACAGGATAGCTAGTTTCACGATAATCTCCACGACAGACTGTTTCGCATTCGGTTCCATGCCATCACATTCCGTCAGCTCTCATGTGATCAAGAATGCGTACCTAGCTGAACGCCCTACACGGTTTGTAACTCCTAAGGAATTCGCGTTCGATTTTGATGGTGTGAACCCTTGTGATCACTTTAGCGCTCAATTTTTCATCCGCTGTTCATGGTGCAATTAATGATTTGTTTTGAGCATTTCTTGAATGCCGACGATGTCTATTTTGTGAAGTGTAATACATACATCCCGTAGAAGGTTGATCTCTGCACCCCCCGGCCAATCGTTTTCTGTTTCTCTCCTGATGCAAATGGTGAGTCATTAGCTGTTAATATTTTTCCTGTCATAATTGTTAGCACAACACTTTCAAATGAGACTTACTGAAGACTGAAGTGGCACCCTCGCACTCAAGGGGTTCCTGGTTGGATGTAACTGTGACACAAGTAATGGAAACAATAGCAGCTACTGAGGAAAAAGGCAAATTTTGTACTACCTAGTGAAAAAATATAACAATATAAGAAGATTACAGTCACCAGATTATTTACACTAAAGACACTGGTAGGGTTAGACATAAGTGAGAGGGAGTGAGAGAAACAGAAAAAGGAACATGATAGAAAGACGACTGATGTAGAGAGGAGGAAGGAAAGTGACGTAACTGATTGGGAAACGAAATGAGAAAGAAGTGTAACCGAAACAAGAGGTGACCCTGCGGTTTATTGTTTGACAGAGAGAAAAACTGTCATAAGTGTCAATTCTGAAGGACAAGTTGTGGCGTTGGAAAAAGGAAGTGCTTCAGGTTTTCCTTCAGTGCAACATTGTAGTTATGGGAAGGATACGTTTGTACGGCGCTAAAGTTCAGGGGGATGATACCGTTGACTGCCTCCAATAAATAACAGTTGAATGGCATCCCGTTATTATTTGAAACGAGTGCACCAGTACCAATCAGTCAAGTAACACTAAAAACAAACACTACATTTGTTACAACAACACCAGATCGGTGTTCAGAACAAGTAGGTGCTTCATCCGTAGAGCGTCTGGTCGGCCTGCGCGACTTGTATGCCCCAGTGATTTCACGTTGACGTCAGCACAGCTTACGGGTAGAGTGGTGGTACAGATTAATAAGGGCTCATAGAGGTAGCTGTCAAAGGGCCAATGCATTTTTAAGTTCACATCTTTGCTTTTCTCTGTTTAAGAGCTCGATGCAAGTTTCCTGCACGAGAATATTGATATTTTACACAGCTGGTATTAGATATTGGAAAATTTTAGCGGTTAGTCATTCTTTATAAGCAATCACGTCACCTATTACATTTACACCAGTGCAACAGCCAACTTACTAATAACAAGGCATCTATTAGCATATGTCGAGTAACCTGTGTGCCTGTGGTCGTCGAATTTCCATGTGCTACGTTGTGTTAAGTAATTAGTTACTTAGTTGCATGTTCCATTGATCATCTGTACGATTTCTATCGAAATTACGTAGAACAAGACAGTTAAAAGGTACGTATACAGGGGTTGGACAAAAATAGGGAAACAACGCGAGAAATACGTGCTTCAACATACATGGCTGTAAGCTACGCTGTTATATTTGACCAGGAACGTCCTCAGAACGTGGTAGGTGTCAGTCGTGGTCAGAACATTGTTCTTCGTAGTTGTGACTGCATTATGTTGGAGCAAAGTGAGCTCGAACGTGGGCAAATTGTTGGTGCTCGTTTGGTGTATGCTTCCGTAACCAAGGTAGTCAAAGTTTTTGGTGTTTCAAGACGCACAGTATCGAAGATTTGTACTGTATACAGAGAAAGCTATAAAACATCATCCTCTGAGGCACAACGCAAACGGGAGCGTGTGTTGAGTGATCGTGCCAAACAGTCAGTCATTGAAGAGAATATTGTGACGAAAATAATGGCGACGGGTGCAAAAGTCGATGCAGCACTGCATGTCACACTCGCGAACGCTGTCAGCACCAAAACAACACAAATGGAGCTCTCCATAAGCAGGGAATTCAAAAACCACACAATAATGATGCAAATTCCCACAACATGAAAAAGTGGCGCCGTGTCCATAAGATCTGAATTATGAATTAATGGAAGAAAGTTATTTGGTTGGATCAGTCTTATTGGAAATTGTATCCATTTTCAGGCAGAGTCTACGTCCCAGGAGTGAAACATGTCAGGGGTTGGGTAAAGATTTGAGCAGCCCTATCCTGGTGTTTCATAGCCCCTATTGCTACTCTGTAAGGTCGCACTACTGCCAGGATTAGGTAATGATTTTTGGTCTCCAGTTCCATCCCATGGCACAATGTTTGTTTCTCAATACTGATGCACTGTTCCAAGAAGATAGTGCCCCAGTTCACACAGCTTGATGCACTGTTCCAAGACGACAGAACTCCAGTTCTCACAGCTTGATGCACTGTTCCAAGAAGACAGTGCCCCAGTTCACACAGCCTGATGCACTGTTCTAAGATGACAGTGGCCCAGTTCACACAGCTTGATGTACTGTTCCAAAAAGACAGTGCCCCACTTCACACAGCTTCATGCACTGTTCCAACACAACAGAGCTCCAGTTCTCACAGCTTGATGCACTGTTCCAAGAAGACAGTGGCCCAGTTCACACAGCTTTATGCACTGTTCCAAGACGACAGTGCCCCAGTTCACACAGCTTGATGAACTATTCCAGGAAGACAGTGCCCTAGTTCACACAGCTTGATGCACTGTTCCAAGACGACAGTGCCCCAGTTCACACAGCTTGATGAATTGCTCCAAGAAGACAGTGCCCTAGTTCACATAGCTTGATGCACTGTTCTAAGAAGATAGTGCCCTAGTTCGCACAGCTTGATGCACTGTTCCAAGATGACAAGGTCACAGTTCATACAGCTTGATGCACTGTACCAAGACAATAGGGCCCCAGTTCACACAGCTTGATGAACTGTTCCAAGAAGACAGTGCCCCAATTCACACAGCTTGATGCACTGTTGCAAGATGACAGTGCCCCAGTTCACACAGCTTGATGCACTGTTCCAAGAAGACAGTGCCCCAGTTCACACAGCTTGATGCACTGTTCCAAAACGACAGTGCCCCAGTTCACACAGCTTGATGCACTGTTCCAAGAAGACAGTGCCTCAGGTCACACAGCTTGATGCACTGTTCCAAAACGACAGGGCCCCAGTTGAGACAGCTTGCATCATACAGGACCAGTACTGTGAGTACGAGGATGAATTACCACACTTCCCTTGGTCATAATAGTCACGAGATCTCAGCACTATTGAGCCTTTGTGGTCTTCTTTGGAGAGAAGGATGTGTGATCGCTGTCTGCCTCTATCATCATTACCTGAACTTGCCAGTCTTGCAGGAAGAGGGGTATAAGGTTCCCTTGACTTGACAGGACCTATATTTATCCATTCAGAGGCCTCTGGAAGCTGTTCAGAATACTAACGGTTATTCTACACAATGTTAGGCAAGGTAACAAGGTAATGTGTTGTGTTTTTGGTGTTTCCGTATTTTCGTTCACCCCTGCACATCATTTGTCAGTCCCGTCACAACTGAAACACGTTTTTAACTCATACTAATAAAATCTGTGCAAGTTAAATTGACGGATGTTCTACAGATTTAAAAATACTGGGACACACAATGTTATTCTCTTGGAATAACTGGCTTGGTTTCGTATTTCCGCGACCGTGAAAGTTTGAAACATTTCAAGCACAATAATTTAAGTCGCACTGAGCAGTCGGACTTTTTAATTAAATGAACAGCAGGTTCTAAACATTTTGTAGTTATTTCGTAATTATTTCGGTGAGATAGCTGTAATGTTAGCTATACAAACATCGCTCGAGACGGTTGTTGCGGTTTCTACAACGACACTCACGCACTTTTCCTCTTGATAATCTGTGAATAACATAAGAAAGAGGTTAGTGTTAAGAAACAATAAAACGAAAGCAATTACCGGTAAAAAACAGATAATTATTCGCATCAGTACATTTACTATGCTGGAGTAAGCTGGCGCCAGCACACCATGTGGCATATAGATTACAAGAAGATCGATAGAAGCCAACGACAGACTCGCAGGAAACGCGCTGGCAACGCCCTCTCGGCTGCCAGTATTTAGATAGTCACCGCAGACCGGAAGGCACCCTGCCCTCTTCCTTGTGGCAGGCCCCCGACTTTTCCGTGCAATCAGTATGTTTTAGCGCGCCGACGTTCGTCGCCACTGTGCTAGTGTTTCTCTTCCCGTCATTTCATCAGTGTCACTCCTCCAGTGCTCCTATGTTCACGTGTGCCACTCTGTGTCTCCGTTTGTTTACAGGGTGGCCCATTGATCGTGGCCGGGCCAAATATCTCAGGAAATAAGTGTCAAACGAAAAAACTATAAAGAACGAAACTTGTCTAGCTTGAAGGGGGAAACCAGATGGCGCTATGATTGGCCCGCTAGATGGCGCTGCCATAGGTCAAACGGATATCAACTGTTGTTTTTTTAAAAATAGGAACCCCCATTTTAATTACATATTCGTGTATTACGTAAAGAAATATGAATGTTTTAGTTGGACCACTTTTTTCGCTTTGTGATAGATGGCGCTAAAATAGTCACAAACATATGGCTCACCATTTTAGACGAACAGATGGTAACAGGTAGGTTTTTTAAATTAAAATACAGAACGTAGATAAGTTTGATCATTTTATTTCGGTTGTTCCAATGTGATACATGTACCTTTGTGAACTTATCATTTCTGAGAATGCATGCTGTTACAGCGTGATTACCTATAAATACAATTAATGCAATAAATGGTCAAAATGATGTCCGTCAACCTCAATGCATTTGGCAATACGTGTAACGACATTCCTCTCAACAGCGAGTAGTCCGCCTTCCGTAATGTTCGCACATGCATTGACAACGCGCTGGCGCATGTTGTCAGGCGTTGTCGGTGGAACACGATAGTAAATATCCTTCAACTTTCCCCACAGAAAGAAATCCCGGGACGTCAGGTCCGGTGAACGTGCGGGCGATGGTATGGTGCTTCGACGACCAATCTACCTTGCACGACATCTACATCTACATCTACATTGATACTCCGCAAGCCACCCAACGGTGTGTGGCGGAGGGCACTTTACGTGCCACTGTCATTACCTCCCTTTCCTGTTCCAGTCGCGTATGGTTCGCGGGAAGAACGACTGTCTGAAAGCCTCCGTGCGCGCTCTAATCTCTCTAATTTTACATTCGTGATCTCCTCGGGAAGTATAAGTAGGGGGAAGCAATATATTCGATACCTCATCCAGAAACGCACCCTCTCGAAACCTGGCGAGCAAGCTACACCGCGATGCAGAGCGCCTCTCTTGCAGAGTCTGCCACTTGAGTTTATTAAACATCTCCGTAACGCTATCACGGTTACCAAATAACCCAGTGACGAAACGCGCCGCTCTTCTTTGGATCTTCTCTATCTCCTCCGTCAACCCGACCTGGTACGGATCCCACACTGATGAGCAATACTCAAGTATAGGTCGAACGAGTGTTTTGTAAGCCACCTCCTTTGTTGATGGACTACATTTTCTAAGCACTCTCCCAATGAATCTCAACCTGGTACCCGCCTTACCAACAATTAGTTTTATATGATCATTCCACTTCAAATCGTTCCGTACGCATACTCCCAGATATTTTACAGAAGTAACTGCTACCAGTGTTTGTTCCGCTATCATATAATCATACAATAAAGGATCCTTCTTTCTATGTATTCGCAATACATTACATTTGTCTATGTTAAGGGTCAGTTGCCACTCCCTGCACCAAGTGCCTATCCGCTGCAGATCTTCCTGTATTTCGCTACAATTTTCTAATGCAGCAACTTCTCTGTATACTACAGCATCATCCGCGAAAAGCCGCATGGAACTTCCGACACTATCTACTAAGTCATATAATATGCTATTCAATACCGCTTCCACTGCAGGCGACCTATGTGCCGGACATCCATCATGTTGGAAGTACATCGCCATTCTGTAATGCAGTGAAACATCTTGTAGTAACATCGGTAGAACATTACGTAGGAAATCAGCATACATTGCACCATTTAGATTGCCATCGATAAAATGGGGGCCAATTATCCTTCCTCCCTAATGCCGCACCATACATTAACCCGCCAAGGTCGCTGATGTTCCACTTGTCGCAGCCATCGTCGATTTTCCGTTGCCCAATAGTGCATATTATGCCGGATTAAGTTACCGCTGTTGGTGAATGACGCTTCGTCGCTAAATAGAACTCGTGCAAAAATCTGTCATTGTCCCGTAATTTCTCTTGTGCCCAGTGGCAGAACTATACACGATGTTCAAAGTCGTCGCCATGCAATTCCTGCTGCATAGAAATACGGTACGGGTGCAATCGATCTTGATGTAGCATTCTCAACACCGACGTTTTTGAGATTCCCGATTCTCGCGCAGTTTGTCTGCTACTGATGTGCGGATTAGCCGCGACATCAGCTAAAACACCTACTTGGGCATCATCATTTGTTGCAGGTCGTGGTTGACGTTTCACATGTGGCTGAACACTTCCTGTTTCCTTAAATAACGTAACTATCCGGTGAACGGTCCGGACACTTGGATGATGTCGTCCAGGATACCGAGCAGCATTCATAGCACACGCCCGTTGGGCACTTTGATCACAATAGCCATACATCAACACCATATCGACCTTTTCCGCAATTGGCAAACGGTCCATTTTAACACGGGTAATGTATCACGAAGCAAATACAGTCCACACTGGCGGAATGTTACGTGATACCACGTACTTATACGTTTGTGACTATTACAGCGCCATCTATCACAAAGTGAAAAAATTGGTCCAACTAAAACATTCATATTTCTTTGCGTACTACACGAATATGTAATAAAAAATGGGGGCTCCTATTTAAAAAAACGCAGTTGATATCCGTTTGACCTATGGCAGCGCCATCTACCGGGCCAAACATAGCGCCATCTGGTTTCCCCCTTCAAGCTTGACAAGTTTCGTTCTTTGTAGTTTTTTCGTTTGACTCTTATTTCGTGAGATATATTGGCCCGGTCACTATCAGTGGACCACCCTGTATAGTGCTGAACTTCTTTATACAACCAGTGCGTCCGTGAACGCCTTCCTTTATTTTAATGTGTATGTCTCCTGTTTTTATCCTCCATGTATGTTTGCTTTTGTGTCATCCTGTTTAATGTATGGTTTTCTGTGGCCGAAGAGCGGCGTAGATAGGCCGCTGTCGGCCTACCTTTCTGTAAAGGCTTGAAAATAACAATAAAGGAAAGAAACACAGGAGGGCCAGTCTGTTCGAGTCTGTCGCAGTCTATCGCACCGACTAAGTTCCAGTGTCATCAGACGCAGCACAGCGGGAATCGCAGTAGCAGTAAGCTCCGCCGCTAACTCAGAGACAGGCAGCACGCAGCAACCGTAATTGCGAATATATGGACAATGTACTTCACCAGCAGTGAGGCTAACATGGTCTACATAAGAACTTGTACCACAGCACATGGAAGCTTAATTAAGTAGATCTTTGTATACGTTAATAAAGGACCCAGTTAATATACGCGTGCAGTTTGTGTCATAGACAGAGAATACTGGCCACCAAGCAACTTCCTCTCCTTGCTTCCCATGGTACAGCTCTACAGAGACACCGAGACGACATAAAATTTACAATGATACAAACATCTTAACACACGAAGACAAGGAGGAGGAAACGTAACGAAGGTAGTGACAGAAGAAGAAAAACAGACAAAAGATAAAAATCACTTCACAAACATGTAGTTTATGCCCATTACACCAGATTTTGAAACACTATGGATTTAATGACTCAGTACATAATTATATTTACTAAACATAATTTTATTATCACAATAAAAACAAGAAGAAATACTGATACGTCGTTACACAGCCTCCCTTGATTGAAGCAAGAAAATTATATTCACTTGACGAAATCAAACTTAAAACTCTTTCACTAGTTACAAACGTCCAGGAAAGATAAATAATTGGTACCTTAAATAAATAAAAAGTTCAGAGGAATGTCCAATGGTTTTAAGTTTCATAAAGTTTGAATCGTAACGTTGAACAGTTTTAAAGTTGATAAAGTGACAACACTTGCATAATTATCACAGAGAAAAACTGTTTATTACACTTACTCCTTCTTCTCGTTTAACATATAACACTGAGACACATGATTCAACGCCGTTTACAGTTTTTTTTAAAGTTTCGGATAATTTGGATCAGTTACATTGTTTGTTAAAGTTTTAATTAAGAGTCTCAACTTGATACGACTGGTGGCATAGTCACTGTAGACGACAGACCAGAAAAACTTATATTACGGTACAGTTAATTTAGTTTCTCTTCGTCTGGTAATACTCGTTGTTACTTGCGTGAGGATTTACTTGTAAGAAATTCTCGTAAGAATAACTTGAGGCCACAATATTACAGTATGACCATAACAGTTTTTGGTACACCACAATTTATTTGCAGAATATCGTAGACTTTTTTTTTAAATCGTCTTTAATAGTCAAGGACCAATCTACGAATAACTAAACACAGGCTCATATAGTGTCCCTGTGCGTCGCTTGCATCACTTTGTCAACTTTGACACACGTCGTATCGGTTCGTAGAGCGTTAAGAATGCAAGCGTCATAGGTAACATACCGACAACAATTGAGTTTAAGGCTGCCTCATCGGGCGAGCCATAGTTTGAATCGTTTCCATGCCGCTCGGATGACCGGTGCTTACACGTCGCGTCGATTCACTGAATGTTACGGATGTGCGTGTGCGTTACCGACTGTTTTACTGGATTAAGCACAATTCTCTCGGTGAAGTGATGACTCCTTTTGTGACTGGAACTGCCACCTGCTTTCACAACATCTCAGCACCGGTAAGTGAAATGCACTTTCGTTTTAATGTACTTTATTTAGCAGGCAACACAGTTATTTGGCAACAGCACCTAGCACCGTCTCACCTTTTATCTACCACAAACAGTTCTAATTAAACATGCACTTATAATTGCTTAGACTGGATGAAATAAGTTTTATTCCTTCCTCCTAGCCTTACTTACGAAACATTTCATATATTTCAGGCTACACTCACGAATAATTTAATTACTGTTCATTTAATAACTCATTTGATGCGTTTACACAGCATTACCAACTTTTATTTAACTACGGCTTTCTTTCTCTGTGTGGCAAGATGATTCGATGAATGTAAATGATATTTTGTGTCACATCTGCGTTCATACAAGAACGCTGTTTTGTACATGTAGTGTTTTCGCTAACTACACTTAACAAAACGCTGCCACTCATTCTTTCATTAAAACATAAAATGCGTAACGGATTGCTAATCCGCGAAACAGTTCGTAACAAGCAGAAAAGTGCAAAAAGCAGTGTCACGAAAGGAGGTGTAGTTAGTGGAGAGCGGGCTTGGTAATTACGACGATAAATAATCACCCACACTCCCGTCACTTGCCATGAATGCTTCTACTCTCTTAGCGTGTACACAATGCATGTATCACAGAGTGCTTGCTACAGAGGACTGATTTGGCAATGATACCAGTGTTTCCAACTCTAAAAAACCCGAGTCGCTAGATTCAATATCAAAAGTCGCTAGAAAGTCGCTAAAACTGATTTTACTAGGGGTGTACTGAAAATTTCGTGCTGTGAATGGTGCAATAAGCCAGGGGGGGGGGGGTAATAAAATATTAATAAAAATTGTCTCATACGTAATTGCTATATTGTCTTAATTAAATTATGCATCGCTTGCAGAAACATACATATAAAATACGCTAACGTTTAATTAAACATGTGATCATAATTGACGCAACACATAAACTGTTTTTTCAATCACAGTAGTCAAATATACTAGAAATATACAACTATATTTGTAACAAAAGAAAGCAAGAACTCAAATTAGGTTACAAAATATATACATACTGGTATGTGAGCTATTCATCGTCGTCACTCAGACGATCGAATAACTCTTCTGTTTCATGCTCTGACAGAACTGTAGTTGATGTAGGGGTTGAACGTCGCTCAAAAGATGATGTTGCAGTTCGACTGGTTTTGTCGCAAAAGAGTAACTTTTGTTCGTTTCAATAAGCTCCAATACGTCTGATGGTATGTCAAAAGATATTTTGTTTCTTCAGCTGGTCTCTCAATATGATCAAAGCATTAATTGTCTTTAACGATAATCTGTTACGTTGTTTAGTTTGTATAATGTTCATAGAACTGAATATTTTTTCCACTTCCGCATTTGAATGCGGTAGGCATAGAACAGTCATTGCTAGCTGCGAAATCAAAGAAAAAGGATTCTTCCCTGCGGCATTTTTATACTGCAAAACCTCACTCCAAAATCGAACAGTGCTTGTAGTGTTATTCCACCTAATGAAGTTGATATTATGCCATTCTTGCAGCATACCGTCTATGAAATCGCCACTAAAACCCAATTCTTTGGCTACATCCGCTACAGAATTATTTTTATTCACTTTTAGTGTTTCTTCAACATTCGGCATTAACATTTTTTTCAGGATCGTAACGTTACTTGGCAGTATTTGTTGAATTTCTTTAATGAGTTTCAGACTAAACTGAATGCCTCTCTTCTTCAAATAAACTTTATTTTCTTTAGACAAACTTGACTCAGACAATTTCTGTTCAATATACATAAATGACCTCGTGCATGACATCGGAAGTTCACTGAGGCTTTTTGCAGGTGATGCTGTGGTGTATCGAGAGGTTGTAACAATAGAAAATTGTACTGAAATGCTGGAGGATCTGAAGCGAATTGACGCATGGTGCAGGGAATGGCAATTCAATCTCAGTGTAGACAAGTGTAATGTGCTGCGAATACATAGAAAGATAGACCCCTTATCATTTAGCTACAAAATAGCAGGTCAGCAACTGGAAGCAGTTAATTCCATAAATTATCTGGGAGTACGCATTAGGAGTGATTTAAAATGGAATGATCTTATAAAGTTGATCGTCGTAAAGCAGACTCCAGACTGAGATTCATTGGAAGAATCCTAAGGAAATGTAATCCGAAAACAAAGGAAGTAGGTTACAGTACGCTTGTTCGGCCACTGCTTGAATACTGCTCAGCAGTGTGGGATCCGTACGAGATAGGGTTGATAGAAGAGATAGAGAAGATCCAGCGGAGAGCAGAGCGCTTCGTTACAGGATCATTTAGTAATCGAGAAAGCGTTACGGAGATGATAGATAAACTCCAGTGGAAGACTCTGCAGGAGAGACGCTCAGTAGCTCGGTACGGGCTTTTGTTAAAGTTTCGAGAACATACCTTCACCGAAGAGTCAAGCAGTATATTGCTCCCTCCGACATATATCTCGCGAAGAGACCATGTGGATAAAATCAGAGAGATTAGAGCCCACACAGAAGCATACCGACAATCCTTCTTTCCACGAACAATACGAGACTGGAATAGAAGGGAGAACCGATAGAGGTACTCAGGGTACCCTCCGCCACACACCGTCAGGTGGCTTGCGGAGTATGGATGTAGACGTAGATGTAGAAACCAAGGTTCGGATTTGCGTACATACATTCGCTTGGAACTGGTGTTGTCAACAAATCAACAGTTGGAAAAACTATGTTTTGTCCGAGTGACTGCATGAGAAATACAAGTGTATCTAGTAATTTAGTGGGGTCATTGTCTTCTCCTTCAAAAGCTTTTATTGTTATTTGTACGTCTTTTAAAACATGTTTAAGGTAAAACGTGTAAAGCTGATTTGAGTCGTCACAATACATCTTGTACAAAAGATCGGCAGTGTAACAATTGTCTTGAATCATAGCAAGTGAAAAATATAGCTTTAGTTCTTCCCACTGCCCCAGAATTCTTCGTATTGCTGGTTCAAGTAAAAGCCAACGTGATGCACAGACCTTCAAAATTTTTAGTGGTTGTTTTCCACAGTTTACTGTCTCATAAACCTTTTTATATCCCTCGTGTGTTTTGGATGAAATGGAGAACCAATTGTAGGTTTCCCGTACAAGAGACTCTATGTTTCTAGGTATGGTATTCACTGAGGCATGCGAAACTGCAAGCTGAAGAGAGTGACAAATGCAACGGATCAGTACCAAATGCTTCAAACCATATTCTCTCTTGAGTTGTTCGAAAATCCTATTGTTTATTCCAACCATTGCAGAAGCATTATCTGTGCCAATTCCTACCATATTAGCGATTGGAAGTTTGAGATCTTTCAAATAATTCACAAGAACAGCAGCCAGATTTTTTGCATCTGCAGTTTCTACTACAGCGAGTTTGAGAAATGCTGATCTAATGGTTTAGTTGTTTACACTATAGTACCGTATAACGATATCTAGCATTTTACATATTGATACATCTGTGGATTCATCTATTAGTACACTGTATTTTTGGTTACCTTTATCTTCAACCAATGATTGTGTAAAATATGGAGCCAAAACTTCAGTTATAATGATAGTGCACTTTGTACATTGTAATTGCATGTTTTCAGCGCCCTCATCACCGGAAAACACCTTCTTGCACAGTATTCCTAAATGATCTACAGCTAAAATAGAACAATGTTCAGCAATAAATAAAGGGCGCCTTCCGCTCTGCTTGCTATTCTAACTGTAGTTTTCGGAACAATTTTCATAGGTAAGGTGATTTGTGTTTTTTTTTAATCAATTTTTTGTTTATGCTTAATAGTTTTCGAATGCTTTCTAATATCACACAATTTAACATAAAACTATGTTGCACATACTTAACATCTTGCCTTGGATAAGTCTCCAACTATTGGTTTCAGCCACCCATTGAATTAAGGTTCTGCTTCCCACGCATCCCGATATTTTTGAGCGTACTGCTTCTTCTTCTGCAGTAAATCCATTATGTAAGCCATCACAACATAAGTTTCACCAATTTATAATCACTGAAAATACATTAAAACTCAGGCGAACTAGAGGTCATGAAACAATCTACTCACTCGGTAACTCGATATCAGTCCTATTGTTCATTGTTTAAAACGTAATAATATCTGAAATACCCCTACCGAATTGTTCTTGCATTACTACTGTGCATGTGGTAATAATTTGACTGCGAGTTAACATTTCGAAAAATTAGAGGTTGCTGGACAGAAATGTATTTTATTATATTTAATATTACGTATGTTTTTTGTCAATTCGAAAAATAAAGGAAGTTCAAAGTTGAAGAATTATAGATCGATACGCTATCCACGATATCAGGCTAGTGGGTAAGGAATAATGAATTGTTCTATAGTCAACGTTTTCTTACTCTGTAGGCAATTCCAACATTCAGGTTTACTAAATGCTGAACAATGCTACATGATCTGCTAAGAACTGAATTTAACTTAGTAAATCTAGAACAAAGTCAGTGTAGTACCCATTATATAGTTAAAATCTTAGTTTTGTTAATGAAAATGCTGGCCCAAAATAGTTTTGATTTGTACTTCAAAAGTCGTCAGTACTCCAAAAGTCGCCAGATAAGTCGCTAAATAATTTTAGTCGCTAAAATTTTTTTTTGTCGCTAAGGCGAAGGCAAAAGTCGCCATTTCTAGCGACAAAGTCGCTAAATTGGCAACACTGAATGATACAGTTGTTCTTGCTGCGGTAGGGCAGCGATATTATTGGGTTATTGGGGAGGAGGGCGGTGATTGGGGGGGTGGGGGGGTAGAGCCAGTGGTTCTACATCCCCACAGAGACAAAAAATTAAAATACTAATTGCGGAGCTTGCGGAAAGATAAAGTAGAAGTACATTTTATTTATTTGAGCCTTTTACATAGAATTATGGAGTACCTCTCATTTAATTTGTTCATTCATATTACTATAAATGTACATTACTTATTTATGTCGTTATTCCATAAATATTATCTTTTTATTTCCGGCTACCATTTTAAAGCCACAACTTGGTTTCTTTATTTACTCATAGATGAGATAATATCCTACTAAATATTATGGTGTGAGGCTATTCACTTACTAATTACTCAGATTAATACATATTTACAAAGAAAAATAGCACCGTTATCATGCACTGATCAAAACTTCGTACTCTCTACAAACTTTTGGTCAGAGGCACATGTGGAACATATCAAGCATCTTACTATTATTTAATAATTTATACTAATTTATAAGTTTTCATATCCCATACTATATACAGTGCTAAAGATTAGATTACCAGCCAAGGTATCTTCACACACTTTTTATCCAACCAAGATTTTCACTAACATATGGCCATTGTAAATTCATGGTGCAGAGCTCTATAGTCCTATATTTCTAATTTGAGCACAGTTTATTCGCAGTGACTATGATGGCTCAGATCTCTTTACCTTCTATTCAGACCACTGATACAAATAGTTCATGGTGAAATTTCTTTACCATTGCTTTTACAACTTGCATTCATCTACGTAAAGTAGTTATTTATATATACATGAAAGAAAGAAATCCCCAGATGACTCATCAGACAGCATTTCATAAGTTAAATGGTTTACACAGCACTTAGAACCTTATTCTTTCTATCATGAAGTGAAAATCTCACTTCAGTCTAGAGAATTCCAATAGAATATTTTCGCAGAAATATTGTGAATAAAAAACTGCTTGAAAGTTTACAACTAAGCTTCAGGCTAAAGTACAAATTAAAATTCTATTACTTAGCACAGATCAATTTCTATTTTCATATGTATTTTTCACTGCATTACTGATTCATTCCCTCCCCCCATGAACCATGGACCTTGCCGTTGGTGGGGAGGCTTGCATGCCTCAACGATACAGATAGCCGTACCGTAGGTGCAACCACAACGGAGGGGTATCTGTTGAGACGCCAGACAAACGTGTGGTTCCTGAAGAGGGGCAGCAGCCTTTTCAGTAGTTGCACGGGCAACAGTCAGGATGATTGACTGATCTGGCCTTGTAACACTAACCAAAATGGCCTTGCTGTTCTGGTACTGCAAACGGCTGAAAGCAAGGGGAAACTACAGCCGTAATTTTTCCCGAGGGCATGCAGCTTTACTGTATGATTAAATGATGATGGCGTCCTCTTGGGTAAAATATTCCGGAGGTAAAATAGTCCCCCCATTCGGATCTCCAGGCAGGGACTACTCAAGAGGACGTTGTTATCTGGAGAAAGAAAACTGGCGTTCTACGGATCGGAGCGTGGAATGTCGGATCCCTTAATCGGGCAGGTAGGTTAGAAAATTTAAAAAGGGAAATGGATAGGTTAAAGTTAGATATAGTGGGAATTAGTGAAGCTCGGTGGCAGGAGGAACAAGACTTTTCGTCAGGTGAATACAGGGTTATAAATACAAAATCAGATAGGGGTAATGCAGGAGTAGGTTTAATAATGAACAGGAAAATCGGAGTGCAGGTAAGCTACTACAAACAGCATAGTGAACGCATTATTGTGGCCAAGATAGACATGAAGCCCACGCCTACTACAGTAGTACAAGTTTATATGCCAACTAGCTCTGCAGATGACGAAGAAATTGATGAAATGTATGATGAGATAAAAGAAATTATTCAGGTAGTGAAGGGAGACGAAAATTGAATAGTAATGGGTGACTGGAATTCGAGAGTAGGAAAAGGGAGAGAAGGAAACATAGTAAGTCAATATGGATTGGGGCTAAGAAATGAAAGAGGAAGCCGCCTGGTAGAATTTTGCGCAGAGCATAACTTAATCATAGCTAACACTTGGTTCAAGAATCATGAAAGAAGGTTGTATACATGGAAGAACCCTGGAAAACTAGAAGGTATCAGATAGATTATATAATGGTAAGACAGAGATTTAGGAACCAGGTTTTAAATTGTAAGACATTTCCAAGGGGCCGATGTGGACTCTGACCACAATCTATTGGTTATGAACTGTAGATTAAAACTAAAGAAACTGCAAAAAGGTGGGAACTTATGGAGATGGGACCTGGAAAAATTGATAGAACCAGAGTTTGTACAGAGTTTCAAGGAGAGCATAAGGGAACAATTCACAGGAATGGGGGAAAGAAATACAGTAGAAGAAGAATGGGTAGCTTTGAGGGATGAAATAGTGAAGGCAGCAGAGGATCAAATAGGTAAAAAGACGAGGGCTAGTAGAATCCATTGGGTAACAGAAGAAATATTGAATTTAATTGATGAAAGGAGAAAATATAAAAATGAAGTAAATGAAGCAGGTAAAAAGGAATACAAACGTCTCAAAAATGATATCCACAGGAAGTGCAAAATGGCTAAGCAGGGATGGCTAGAGGACAAATGTAAGGATGTAGAGACTTACCTCACTAGGGGTAAGATAGATACCGCCTACAGGAAAGTTAAAGAGACCTTTGGAGAGAAGAGAGCCACTTGTATGAATATCAAGAGCTCCGATGGAAACCCAGTTCTAAGCAAAGAAGGGAAAGCAGAAAGATGGAAGGAGTATATAGAGGGTCTATACAAGGGCGACGTACTTGAGGACAGTATTATGGAAATGTAAGACGATGTAGATGAACATGAAATGGGACATACGATACTGCGTGAAGAGTTTGACAGAGCACTGAAAGACCTGAGTCGAAACAAGGCCCCGGGAGTAGACAACATCATATTAGAACTACTGACAGCCTTGGGAGAGCCAGTCCTAACAAAACTCTACCATCTGGTGAGCAAGATGTATGAGACAGGCGAAATACCCTCGGACTTCAAGAAGAATATAATAATTCCAATCCCAAAGAATGCAGGTGCTGACAGATTTGAAAATTACCGAACTGTCAGTTTAATAAGTCACAGCTGCAAAATACTAACGCGAATTCTTTACAGACGAATGGAAAAACTGGTAGAAGCCGACCTCGGGGAAGATCAGTTTGGATTCCGTAGAAATGTTGGAACACGTGAGGCAATACTGATCCTACGACTTATCTTAGAAGAAAGATTAAGGAAAGACAAACCTACTTTTCTAGCATTTGTAGACTTAGAGAAAGCTTTTGACAATGTTGATTGGAATACTCTCTTTCAAATTCTGAAGGTGGCAGGGGTAAAATACAGGGAGCGAAAGGCTATTTACAATTTGTACAGAAAGCAGATGACAGTTATGAGAGTCGAGGGGTATGAAAGGGAAGCAGTGATTGAGAAAGGAGTGAGACAGGGTTGTAGCCTATCTCTGATGTTATTCAATCTGTATATTGAGCAAGCAGTAAAGCAAACAAAAGAAAAATTCGGAGTAGGTATTAAAATCCATGGAGAAGAAATAGAAACTTTGAGGTTCGCCGATGACATTGTAATTCTGTCAGACAGCAAAGGACTTGGAATAGCAGTTGAACGGTATGGACAGCGTCTTGAGAGGAGGGTATAAGATGAACATCAACAAAAGCAAAACGAGGATAATGGAATGTAGTCGAATTAAGTCGGGCGATGCTGAGGGAATTAGATTAGGAAATGAGACACTTACGGCAGTAAAGGAGTTTTGCTATTTGGGGAGCAAAATAACTGATGATGGTCGAAGTAGAGAGGATATAAAATGTAGACTGGCAATGGCAAGGAAAGCGTTTCTGAAGAAGAAAAATTTGTTAACACCGAGTATAGATTTAAATGTCAGGAAGTCGTTTCTGAAAGTATTTGTAGGGAGTGTAGCCATGTATGGAAGTGAAACGTGGACGATAAATAGTTTAGACAAAAAGAGAATAGAAGCATTCGAAATGTGGTGCTACAGAAGAGTGCTGAAGATTAGATGGGTAGATCACATAACTAATGAGGAGGTATTGAATAGAATTGGGGAGAAGAGGAGCTTGTTGCACAACCTGACTAGAAGAAGGGATCGGTTGGAAGGACATGTTCTGAGACATCGACGGATCACCAATTTAGTATTAGAGGGCAGCGTGGAGGGTAAAAATCGTAGAGGGAGACCAAGAGATGAATATACTAAACAGATTCAGAAGGATGTATGTTGCAGTAGGTACTTGGAGATGAAGAAGCTTGCACAAGATAGAGTAGCATGGAGAGCTGCATAAAACCAGTCTCAGGACTGAAGACCACAACAAAAACAACAACTCATTCATTCATTCAGATCTGTGGGAACACTGCTATTTAGTCTTAAGCTAAAAGAGATACTATTAATTTTCTTTCTTTGTATCTTAGCTGAGGTGACATATGCTCTATCTCATACATAATTCACAAAATTTCGTATACATTTGTTTACTTACCGATCAGTTGAATCCTACTCCTTATGAAACGTCGATTCTTTCACGTCCTCCAAAAGTGCCACAGTCCCGACCAATTTGCACCTAGATATTATACTTATCTGGGCCGTGTCATTTGATTCTGATTTCCTCTTAAGAACTCATCCCAAAAATAACAATGGTCATATGCCTACCCTTACTCACCACGATACGTGTGTACTTATCGAATAACAGCGACCAACCACAAATATGTCCTGGTTACTTATTCAACAGCGTTATTACTAACAGCGACCAGCCACCAGTAGGACCTGGTTACTAATAAAATAGCCTTATTACTATCGTAGTGAAATATAATCAGAATATAATAGGCAGCAGCTGTTCGCTTTTAGTTTACTTTGGCCCTCCCATAGTTTGAGAGTATTCAGTGATGATTAACTGAGCATATGAAATGCAGTTGCTGAGCCCCCCGTCGTTTTCTTTTCACTAAAAGTGGTTTACGTGTGCTTGGGGAAAAGTATTTCTTAAGGTATCGATGCGAGTAAAGTCCATTAATTTTCTTTTGGTAAGTGGATATACTAATAACTAACTGATTTAGAGTTAAATTGCCTCCGCTCATTATGGCGATCCACTGTTTGTGTATCGCGTAATGTCACGTCTCGTGAATGTGTCATAATCGGGAGGACGGTAACCATTTGGTTTTTCGTGAATCTCATTTTATTGATACAAGGCTCTGCGTGTCGTGTGCATCGCAGCGCACACGTCATTGCTCGCGTCATCGACCTGACCTCTCCGTCTCGTGTCACAGCGCGCCAACAAAACCACATGCAGCTGAGAATTGGACCCCCCATCTTTCTGTAATTTGATCCTCCTACTCCCGTAAATATTCATCTACTCTCTTTTCGTGATCAGTGGAGAGGTCTCCTACTTCGGCTGTTACCTGCTGAAGGGTGAATTTTAAAGTTTCTTGTTCTAATTACAAAGTTCTAAGGTTTTCAGTCAGTTTCTCTACAGTTTCAGGAAAAACTCTAGTGGTGGTTTTGAAGTCTATAATCTCGCTAGTTATGGTTTCTAAATGGGTTCGCAGCACTTCAGTGAAGTGGGTAGGAACGTCGGTTTTTAATTGCATGGTTGGATTTTTTTACCTGTTCACTAATTTGTGCATCCTAATTAGTCAAATTATTTTCTTGTTGCTTCGTAGTGGTGAAATCATCGGCCATACTTTCTTGCCTTTGATTTGTAGTAGTCATTTCATTTTTTAATTCCAGGAATAGTTGCATAATAGGATCTGTTGCTACACTAGCAGTTTCAGCAATATTCTCGTTTGTAGCCGGCGACATAATTTCACTCCTCGCAGCCAACGTGCCATTTAAATTATCAGTGCCGAATTCGCCTTCTGATATCTGATTAGACTCTTTCTATATATGAAGAAACCATCGTTCTAAATTGCTGACGGGTTATCATCATACTGCCATCTAACACAATTTGACGAATCTATTACTTATCGTATTGCAGCTAAGTTGTGAACAGTTCACAGATGATATTTGCACACAGCTTAACACTATAAAATTCGTCTGTGTGAAACAAATGCTAATCACTAGCAAAATTCACATCTTGTGGCGCTGTTTTACAAAGCACGCTGTATTACAAGTTTTAATATTGATTACATGTTCTACCTTTAAGGTCTCAAATAAATAATTTTACAACTACAGTGAAGTCTTCAAAAAAATTTGCCAATTATAATTGTTTTACGGCATTTCCTTATTTCATACTCCTTTCTATTAATTGATTTTCTAGTTCTCTATAAATGATATTCCCATTCTAATTTTTATGAACCATCCAATATTAATATGTATGTCTCGTTGGCTTACATGAAAAAGAAACAATCAAGAAATATACATATTTTGACTTGAAATTACATATACAGCATATCAATTATGTATTTACATAGTCCTACGAGCGGTCGCCAGTTTAACTCGCTTTAATAAGAACTGGGCGAATTAAATTGACAGGATTTAAAAATACTGGGACACAAAATATTCCTTCGGAATAACTGGCTTGGTTTCGTATTTTCGCGACCATGAAAGTTTGAAATATTTCAAGTGTGATAATTAAATTCGCATTGGGCAGTCGGACTTTTTTTTTAAATGAAAAGCAGGTTCTAAACAATTTGTAGTTATTTCGGTGAGATGGCGGCAATGCAGACTTCACCCAAGCTGGTTATTGCGATTTATACAACAACACGCACGCACTTTTCCACTTGGTAATCTGTTAATAATACAAGAGAGAGATTAATGTTAAGAAATACTCAAACGAAACTCATTACTGGTACAAAATACACTCCTGGATATGGAAAAAAGAACACATTGACACCGGTGTGTCAGACCCAGGGCTGTACAAGCAATGATCACACGCACGGCACAGCGTACACACCAGGAACCACGGTGTTGGCCGTCGAATGGCGCTAGCTGCGCAGCATTTGTGCACCGCCGCCGTCAGTGTCAGCCAGTTTGCCGTGGCATACGGAGCTCCATCGCAGTCTTTAACAGTGGTAGCATGCCGCGACAGCGTGGACGTGAACCGTATGTGCAGTTGACGGACTTTGAGCGAGGGCGTATAGTGGGCATGCGGGAGGCCGGGTGGACGTACCGCCGAATTGCTCAACACGTGGGGCATGAGGTCTCCACAGTACATCGATGTTGTCGCCAGTGGTCGGCGGAAGGTGCACGTGCCCGTCGACCTGGGACCACTTCCCAGCAAGTTAGGGACACTGTTGCTCCTGGGGTATCGGCGAGGACCATTCGCAACCGTCTCCATGAAGCTGGGCTACGGTTCCGCACACCGTTAGGCCGTCTTCCGCTCACGCCCCAACATCGTGCAGCCCGCCTCCAGTGGTGTCGCGACAGGCGTGAATGGAGGGACGAATGGAGACGTGTCGTCTTCAGCGATGAGAGTCGCTTCTGCCTTGGTGCCAATGATGGTCGTATGCGTGTTTGGCGCCGTGCAGGTGAGCGCCACAATCAGGACTGCATACGACCGAGGCACACAGGGCCAACACCCGGCATCATGGTGTGGGGAGCGATCCCCTACACTGGCCATACACCACTGGTGATCGTCGAGGGGACACTGAATAGTGCACGGTACATCCAAACCGTCATCGAACCCATCGTTCTACCATTCCTAGACCGGAAAGGGAACTTGCTGTTCCAACAGGACAATGCACGTCCGCATGTATCCCGTGCCACCCAACGTGCTCTAGAAGGTGTAAGTCAACTACCCCGGCCAGCAAGATCTCCGGATCTGTCCCCCATTGAGCATGTTTGGGACTGGATGAAGCGTCGTCTCACACTGTCTGCACGTCCAGCACGAACGCTGGTCCAACTGAGGCGCCAGGTGGAAATGGCATGGCAAGCCGTTCCACAGGACTACATCCAGCATCTCTACGATCGTCTCCATGGGAGAATAGCAGCCTGCATTGCTGCGAAAGGTGGATATACACTGTACTAGTGCCGACATTGTGCATGCTCTGTTGCCTGTGTCTATGTGCCTGTGGTTCTGTCAGTGTGATCATGTGATGTATCTGACCCCAGGAATGTGTGAATAAAGTTTCCCCTTCCTGGGACAATGAATTCACGGTGTTCGTATTTCAATTTCCAGGAGTGTAGATTTATTTGCCCCAATACATTTTCAACGATACATACATATTAGGAAGGCCAAGGCCAGGAGCAGGAAAGGTAACGAAGGAAGTGACAAAGAAGACAGACAAAAGATAAACAATACTTGACAAAGATGTTATAATATAAATCTTTCCTCCAGATTTTGAGACACTGTGGATATAACGAGTATTTGGTAAAGGTAATTGTACTAGCACAAGAAAAACAAGAAAAAATATTGGCACGCCGTTACAGGATTTAACAACAAAGTAAATAAATTTTTCTATTGCACTACACATCCCAACACTGTTTATTTTAAATATTCAGTTATGTCTGTGCCAGTTAAAAGTTTTCAATGCACCATTTTCGCAGCTTTTTTGAGGTAACACTTATACAGCGTGAGTCACTAACTAGCGCCACCAAGAATAGCTCTGAAATTATGATAAGAGCTGAAAAGTTTGTGGAACAAAAGTTGCATTGGACCACGGGGGCCATAATACATACATCAAAAAACTTTTGCATCACCTCGATTTCGAGAGTTCCGGAAGCTGTACAGAAAATTGGAATAGAGATCAACATAAACATCATTCCCGCCAGTTTTATTGCTCTTGAAACCCATACATTGCATGTTGTACCATCATATAGCGAGAACTTCAGAGTTGGTGACACAGATTGCTGTTCACACTTGTACCTCTATAACCATTAGCACGTCCTCTTGCATTGATGCGACGCCTGTTTTCGTCGTATGATTGTATTCGTCGTGACATGCTATCCACAAGTTCATCAAGGCACTGTTGGTCCAGATTGTCCCACTCCTCAACGACGATTCCGTGTAGTTCCCTCAGAGTGGTTGGTGGGTCACGTCGTTCTAAAACAGCCCTTGTCAATCTATCCCAGGCATGTTCGATAGGGTTCATGTCTGAAGAACATGCTGGCCACTCTAGTCGAGCGACGTCGTTACCCTGAAGGAAGTCATTCACAAGATGTACACGATGGGGGCGCGAATTGTCCTCCACGAAGACGAATGCCTCGGCAATATGCTGCCGATATAGTTGCACTATCGGTCGGATGATGGCATTCACGTATCGTACAGCCATTACGGGGCCTTCCATGACCACCAGCGGAGTACGTCGGCCCAACATAATGCCACCCCAAAACAGTGGGGATCCTCCACCTTGCTGCTCTTGCTGGACAGTGTGTCTAAGGCGTTCAGCCTGACCGGGTGGGCTCCAAACAAGTCTCTGACGATTTTCTGGTGGAAGGCATATGCGACACTCCTCAGTGAAGAGAACATGATGACAATCCAGAGTGGTCCATTAGGCGTGTTGTTGGGCCCAACTGTGCCGCGCTGCATGGTGTCGTGGCTGAAAAGATGGACCTCGCCATGGACGTCGGGAGTGAAGTTGGGCATCATGCAGCCTATTGCACACAGTTTGAGTCGTAACACGACGTTCTGTGGCTGCACGAAAAACATTAGTCAACGTGGTGGTGTTGCTGTCAGGGCTCCTCCGAGTCATAATCCGTGGTTAGCGGTCATCCACTGCAGTAGTAGCCCTTGGGCGGCATGTGCGAGACATGTCATCAACAGTTCCTGTCTCTCTGTATCTCCTCCATGTCCGAACAACGTCGCTTTGGTTCACTCCGAGACGCCTGGATGCTTCTCTTGTCGAAAGCCCTTCCTGGCACAAAGTAACATTGCGGACGCGATCGAACCGCGGTACTGACTGTCTAGGCATGGTTGAACAACTCGAGCCATGTACCTCCTTCCTGTTGGAATGACTGGAACTGGTCGGCCGTCGGACCCCCTCCGTCTAATAGGCACTGCTCACGCATGGTTGTTTACATTTTTGGGTGGGTTTAGTGACTTCTTTGAACAGTCAAAGGGACTTTGTGATACAATATCCACAGTCAACGTCGATCTTCATGAGTTCTGGGAACCGGGGTGATGCAAAACGTTATTTGATGTGTGTATGACGTTGGTTTTTGTTGCTAGGTGAGGTCGCTTCAGAGATATGAAGATTAACTTCGTTTCCCTAAATGGGATGCTATAGTTTGGCACTTATTTTCTGATAGCGGCTATCGAGACGAATCCAATGATGTGTAACAGTAGGGTCTCTGAAGGTCAGCGAAGGTCACAAAGGTGGCACGAACGTCCATTTACAGAAGGTGTGTGAAGTGATGACCATAGGTATCAATGCAGTGCTGCAACCTTATTACCATGGACTGAGTGGTATTCCTTATCACATCAGCACTTATCGAAGTACTTGCTCTGACAATTCTCTCCCGCATATCTTCAGGTGTACTTGGAACTTCTTTATAAACAATATCTTTTACGAATCCCCACAAGAAAAATTCAGAGGCTTCAAGTTGGCAAACGAGCCGGCCACGACACATCTCCTCCGCGTCCAATCCAACGATTTGGGAATTGTCTCTGCAACTCACTTCTAGCCATCAGTGAAAAATGTACTGGACACCCATCGTGTTGATACCACATTCTGTTCCTTGTTCCTAAAGGTATTTTTTCCAATAACAGACCTAATGTTTCTTGCAGGAATATGGTGTACTTCCCACCATTAAGATTTCCTGCGATGAAATAAGAGCCTATAATTCAGTCCTCCAGAATCCCACACCATACATTCAACGACCACGGTTTTTGGTGTGCAACTTGTCACAGCCAACATGGATTTTCAGTTGCCCAATAATGCATGTTTTGAAAATTAACATTTCCATGGTTTTTGAATGTAGCCTCGTCAGTGAATAAAATCAAATTAATAAATGTGTCATCCCTTTGAATCTAAAGTTGAGCCCATCGGCAGAATTCATTGCGACTCATACAATCCGTACCAGTTAATTCCTGGTGGGGACTGATATGATAAGGATGATATTTTGTAAGTAGGCTGTTTAGGTTTTTTTATTGCTAACGCCACCTATGTATGAAAATCACTGGTTGTGCTGTGTGCAGTCTGTGGCTGCTTTGCATTGTTGTCTGCCATTGTAGTGTTGGGCAGCGGCAGCTGGATGTGAACAGCGCGTAGCGTTGCGCAGTTGGAGGTGAGCCGCCAGCAGTGGTGGATGTGGGGAGAGAGATGGCGGAGTTTTGAAATTTGTCATGAACTGCTATATTTATATATGAAGATATCAAGGTAAATACATTGTTTGTTCCCTATTAATATCTTTCATTTGCTAACTATCCCTATCAGTAGTTAGTGCCTTCCATAGTTTGAATCTTTTATTTAGCTGGCAGTAGTGGCGCTCGCTGTATTGCAGTAGCTTGAGCAGCGAAGATTTTTGTGAGGTAAGTGATTTGTGAAAGGTATAGTTTAATGTTAGTCAGGGCCATTCTTTTGTAGGGAATTTTGAAAGTCAGATTGCGTTGCGCTAACAAAATATTGTGTGTCAGTTTAAGCACAGTCCTGTATAATTGTTCAAAGGGGACGTTTCATATGTCGACCCTTAGCCGAGGATACCTCACTGGAATCTTCTGATTTTTTTTCTTGTAGGTTGTGTAATTAGTGTAGATTTTGTTTATTGATAGCGCGTAATCATAGAGAGAATTTCCTTTGTAGTTGTAGTTTTTCATTGTTGTACAGTAAAACAGTTGTGGCATGCATGTAGATTTGCAGCAAGTTTTTCGCAGCTGCGCTTGCAATTAACTAAATATTATTTTCAGTGCTATGTTAATGTGTTCTCTTATTTTTGCTCTTCAAATTGTGTTTTTCTGTGTTGTCGTGTGAAATACTGTGACAATAATGGCGTGTGAAAAACGTAATACTAGGCTCCAAAGTAAACTGAGAAATGACAGTGAAGACGAAAGCAGTGTGTTAGCGCCGCAGAGTAATGAATTAACTAATGTTGAAAGTAGTAATTTGGTAATTGCGCATAGGGAAATGGAGCGGGCGGCAAACAATGGTGTAGACAGTGAAACAGGTAGTGAACAGGGAAGCGTTATCGATCGATTGGTCGGCAACAGCTCGCCTCAGGAATCGGGAATGACAGAACACAATATTGCAAATACTGCAGACTCAGGTTTTGGGTTCTCACCGTTTTCTCAAATGAGTCAAGACACATTTTCCGCTTGTCAAAATGTGAATGTTGCCGGTGCAACTTCACTGCCGAAAAGCACTGAGGAACATGTTTCAGACACCAGTGCACTGTTATTACAATTAATGCAACAAATGGGACAAAAGCTTGAATAGTTAGACGCAATGGAACAACACCAGAGACAAACACAGCAACAGTTAGACACAGTGGAACAAAATCTTAAAAAGTTAGACACAGTGGAACAAAATCTTAAAAAGTTAGACACAATGGAACAACACCAGAGACAAACACAGCAACAGTTAGACGTAATGGAACAAAATCTTCAAAAGTTAGACACCACACTTGAACAAACACGCGAAGATTTAACTACTGAGTTACATAACATTGAATCGAAATGTCAAAAAGTCTGTAATGACGTAAAAACACAAATTTGTGAGCATTTTCAACCTATTTTTTCGCGGCATGAAAATGCATTACAGAATCACGAAGCAGCCATAAAAGAACTGCAAACCACTGTTCATGAAAATCATGAGACCTTATGGGCTAAAATTGACTCAGTTGCATCTACCGATTCGGTTACGCAACTTGCAAGAACTCAGGAAAACTTAAAGGACACAGTAGATACCCTGAAAATTGGTTCAGAAAGACACATGGAGGAAATAAGTACACTATCGGAGAAAGTAGCCGAACTTTCGGATCAGGTCACTAACTTATCTACAAAGGTAGATGATGATCTGAATGACACAAGACCCGTAGCCTTCACTGACACAGAAGAGTGCGAACAAATTAGGAAATTCAAACAAAATCAGAATCAAATTAATACGCAACACCAAAGAGAAATCCGGGAAGTACAAGATCAGTTGACTCAGGTAATACAAGAATTACGTATTTCAGAGGCCACTCGCGCTCCAATACGGGAAGAGGGACTTAGAAATACGGAACAACCACAAAATAATAACACAGGACACTTCGGAAGTTATGAAAGAAATTGGCAAGGTGCACCGAATTTTGAAATGGAACCGCCGAAACGACGTAACAATGACCGATATGCGACTCGCCGACATGATGACTTTGACTATAAGCTGTTCATTACTACACGTAAATTCAAAACATTTAAGAATTCTGGCAACGACATTCATCCACAAGCATGGCTCCATCAATTCTCTCATTGTTTTCCTCCCAACTGGTCATTAGAGCACAGATTAGAATTTATGTGTGGCTACTTGGAGAATGAACCAGCTGTAAGAATGCGATCGGTAATTCACGATTGCCACAGTGAAGGAGAGTTTTACCATGCCTTCCTCTCAGCATATTGGTCTCAAGCCACACAAGATCGAGTAAAACAAAGCATCATAATGATGAAACGTTTCGAACAATCTGAATTTTCCAGTCTTGTGAAATATTTTGAAGACATGTTGCATAAGAATCAGTATCTTTCAAACCCATACAGCCCCTCAGAACTCATCCGCATTTGCTTAATCAAACTGCCTGAACATTTACGATATATTATTTTGGCAGGACGTTGCAAAGACGACATTGAAGCATTTCAGGGACTGTTACAAGAACTGGAAATTGACACTGACAATCGCGGAACGCAGGAGCACAACAATTACAGATCACATCCGTCGCAATTCCGCGATGAAAGAAATAATAACTGGACACGACAAAGCTATTCTCACAACACATATCGTGACCAAAACAGACACCACCCGTACGACAACCGTTGGCAGAGTAGTAATAATTACAGGGAAAGATCACCTCTCCGCAGTAATGAATATGACAGAGACAATCATAGAAACAGACAATTTGGCAACCAGAACTATTATTATCACGGGAGACAGAATAACTTTAGACGCAACGGTTCAGCGCGCAGTTACGATTCAGGGAGAAATTCTCCACCACTTAACCGACAAGAAAGAAACTACAGGAACTACCGACATGACGACAGACGATGTGATCGTAACGACAGACCTGAATTGCATCAGAACTGGCGGGATTCAAACAGAGCAGGGCCTTCTCGTCAGAGTGAATTTGTAGAAGTTAGGTCTCCAAATCCCAATAACGGCGCTCGCCAACAAAGAGACAGACAATGACTCGCACAGCAGGCAGCCGTGTGCGCCCGCTGGCTCCGAGAAAAATAACATAAGACGCTAGCCTTGAGAAAAATTTTAGCATTCTTTAACGACGTATACCGCATGATAATTGTGTTGAAGTTGAAACTCTGCGTACTGGGAAGAGTAAAGGTTTACACCACATTTCACATGTAAAACCATTTATTGAAAGATAATCTGCTTTTTAACTTAGTCTTTGCCATAAAATTTTTCGCTTCACATTACTAATATGCATTGTCAGACTTAGAATCTGTTAACATACAACAATGTTTGAAGTTAAATATCCAATCAAGAACCAAGAGAACTTACTTAAACAGAAATGACGAATGCATTGTTATAGTGAACAGACGTCACAGTGTTATTGTGTGTGTACATTCTTGCTTGTTAGTTGCACGATTATGAAACGACTATAAGGCTTACGTACTTAGAACATTTACCAGTACTGCTAATGAGATTTTAATGCAACATTTTGGTTTATTTGAAAATACATTCTGAATTTAAAGTGCTTTCTGAGAGATACCAGATGACACAGAGGTTAGTTTATGTGACAGGTACACGATTTTTATCACGACGCTTCTAATGAGTGACAATTTACAATGTTGCTTTTGTAGTGTTTCTGTTTTAT